>NC_046984.1:17326657-17329157 GCF_009769545.1 Cyclopterus lumpus | reverse complement strand
CCTCACTCCTCCTCACGCCTCCTCACGCCTCCTCACGCCTCCTCACTCCTCCTCACGCCTCCTCACGCCTCCTCACGCCTCCTCACGTCTCCTCACGCCTCCTCACGCCTCCTCACTCCTCCTCACTCCTCCTCACGCCTCCTCACGCCTCCTCACGTCTCCTCACTCCTCCTCACTCCTCCTCACGCCTCCTCACGCCTCCTCACTCCTCCTCACTCCTCCTCACGTCTCCTCACTCCTCCTCACTCCTCCTCACGCCTCCTCACTCCTCCTCACTCCTCCTCACTCCTCGTCACGCCTCCTCACGTCTCCTCATGCCTCCTCACTCCTCCTCACTCCTCCTCACGTCTCCTCACGCCTCCTCACTCCTCCTCACTCCTCCTCACGTCTCCTCACTCCTCCTCACGTCTCCTCACGCCTCCTCACTCCTCCTCACTCCTCCTCACTCCTCACGCCTCCTCACGCCTCCTCACGTCTCCTCACGCCTCCTCACGCCTCCTCACTCCTCCTCACGCCTCCTCACGCCTCCTCACGCCTCCTCACTCCTCCTCACGCCTCCTCACGTCTCCTCACGCCTCCTCACGCCTCCTCACTCCTCCTCACGCCTCCTCACTCCTCCTCACTCCTCCTCACTCCTCCTCACGCCTCCTCACGCCTCCTCACGCCTCCTCACTCCTCCTCACGCCTCCTCACGCCTCCTCACGCCTCCTCACGCCTCCTCACTCCTCCTCACGCCTCCTCACGCCTCCTCACGTCTCCTCACTCCTCCTCACTCCTCCTCACGCCTCCTCACTCCTCCTCACTCCTCCTCACTCCTCCTCACGCCTCCTCACGTCTCCTCACGCCTCCTCACTCCTCCTCACGCCTCCTCACGCCTCCTCACGTCTCCTCACGCCTCCTCACTCCTCCTCACTCCTCCTCACGCCTCCTCACGCCTCCTCACGTCTCCTCACTCCTCCTCACTCCTCCTCACGCCTCCTCACGCCTCCTCACGCCTCCTCACGTCTCCTCACGCCTCCTCACTCCTCCTCACGCCTCCTCACGCCTCCTCACTCCTCCTCACTCCTCCTCACGCCTCCTCACGCCTCCTCACGCCTCCTCACGTCTCCTCACGCCTCCTCACTCCTCCTCACTCCTCCTCACTCCTCCTCACGCCTCCTCACGCCTCCTCACGTCTCCTCACTCCTCCTCACGCCTCCTCACTCCTCCTCACTCCTCCTCACGCCTCCTCACGCCTCCTCACTCCTCCTCACTCCTCCTCACGTCCCCTCACTCCTCCTCACTCCTCCTCACGCCTCCTCACTCCTCCTCACTCCTCCTCACTCCTCACGCCTCCTCACGCCTCCTCACGTCTCCTCACGCCTCCTCACTCCTCCTCACTCCTCCTCACGTCTCCTCACGCCTCCTCACTCCTCCTCACTCCTCACGCCTCCTCACGCCTCCTCACGTCTCCTCACGCCTCCTCACGCCTCCTCACGCCTCCTCACGCCTCCTCACGCCTCCTCACTCCTCCTCACGCCTCCTCACTCCTCCTCACTCCTCCTCACTCCTCCTCACGCCTCCTCACTCCTCCTCACGCCTCCTCACTCCTCCTCACGCCTCCTCACGCCTCCTCACGTCTCCTCACGCCTCCTCACGCCTCCTCAGGCCTCCTCACGTCTCCTCACGCCTCCTCACGTCTCCTCACGCCTCCTCACGCCTCCTCACTCCTCCTCACGCCTCCTCACTCCTCCTCACTCCTCCTCAGGCCTCCTCACGTCTCCTCACGCCTCCTCACGCCTCCTCACTCCTCCTCACGCCTCCTCACTCCTCCTCACTCCTCCTCAGGCCTCCTCACGCCTCCTCACGTCTCCTCACGCCTCCTCACGTCTCCTCACGCCTCCTCACTCCTCCTCACTCCTCCTCACGCCTCCTCACGCCTCCTCACGTCTCCTCACTCCTCCTCACTCCTCCTCACTCCTCCTCACGCCTCCTCACGTCTCCTCACGCCTCCTCACTCCTCCTCACTCCTCCTCACGCCTCCTCACGCCTCCTCACGTCTCCTCACTCCTCCTCACTCCTCCTCACTCCTCCTCACGCCTCCTCACGTCTCCTCACGCCTCCTCACGCCTCCTCACTCCTCCTCACGCCTCCTCACTCCTCCTCACTCCTCCTCACGCCTCCTCACGCCTCCTCACTCCTCCTCACTCCTCCTCACTCCTCCTCACTCCTCCTCACGCCTCCTCACTCCTCCTCACGCCTCCTCACGCCTCCTCACGTCTCCTCACGCCTCCTCACGCCTCCTCAGGCCTCCTCACGTCTCCTCACGCCTCCTCACGCCTCCTCACTCCTCCTCACGCCTCCTCACTCCTCCTCACTCCTCCTCACGCCTCCTCACGCCTCCTCACGCCTCCTCACTCCTCCTCACGCCTCCTCAGGCCTCCTCACGTCTCCTCACGCCTCCTCACGCCTCCTCACTCCTCCTCACGCCTCCTCACTCCTCCTCACGCCTCCTCACGCC
>NC_046984.1:17296657-17321657 GCF_009769545.1 Cyclopterus lumpus | reverse complement strand
TGAGGGATTAACGTGTTTTTCTACAATTCCGCCAAATTAATCTTGTTGTCGTTTAGGACACACTCCTTAACGAGGTGATTTAGGACACACTCCTTAACGAGGTGATTTAGGACACACTCCTTAACGAGGTGGTTTAGGACACACTCCTTAACGAGGTGGTTTAGGACAAACTCCTTGACGAGGTCATTTAGGACACACTCCTTAACGAGGTTGTTTAGGACACACTCCTTGACAAGGTCGTTTAGGGCACACTCCTTAACAAGGTCGTTTAGGACACACTCCTTAACGAGGTTGTTTTGGACACACTCCTTGACGAGGTCGTTTAGGGCACACTCCTTAACAAGGTGGTTTAGGACACCCTCCTTAAAGAGGTTGTTTAGGGCACACTCCTTAACAAGGTCGTTTAGGGCACACTCCTTGACGAGGTTGTGTACGGCACACTCCTTGACGAGGTTGTTTAGGGCACACTCCTTAAAGAGGTCGTTTAGGACACACTCCTTAAAGAGGTTGTTTAGGGCACACTCCTTAACGAGGTTGTGTAGGGCACACTCCTTGACGAGGTTGTGTAGGGCACACTCCTTGACGAGGTTGTGTAGGGCACACTCCTTAAAGAGGTTGTTTAGGGCACACTCCTTAAAGAGGTCGTTTAGGACACACTCCTTAAAGAGGTTGTTTAGGGCACACTCCTTAACGAGGTTGTTTAGGGCACACTCCTTAACGAGGTTGTGTAGGACACACTCCTTAAAGAGGTCGTTTAGGACACCTTCCTTAAAGAGGTTGTTTAGGGCACACTCCTTAACAAGGTCGTTTAGGACACACTCCTTGACGAGGTTGTTTAGGACACACTCCTTGACGAGGTTGTTTAGGGCACACTCCTTAAAGAGGTCGTTTAGGGCACACTCCTTGACGAGGTTGTGTACGGCACACTCCTTGACGAGGTCGTTTAGGGCACACTCCTTAAAGAGGTCGTTTAGGACACACTCCTTAAAGAGGTTGTTTAGGGCACACTCCTTAACAAGGTTGTTTAAGGCACACTCCTTGACGAGGTTGTGTAGGACACACTCCTTAACAAGGTTGTTTAGGGCACACTCCTTGACGAGGTTGTGTAGGGCACACTCCTTAACGAGGTTGTGTAGGGCACACTCCTTAACAAGGTCGTTTAGGGCACACTCCTTGACGAGGTTGTGTAGGGCACACTCCTTAACGAGGTTGTGTAGGGCACACTCCTTGACGAGGTTGTGTAGGGCACACTCCTTAACGAGGTTGTGTAGGGCACACTCCTTGACGAGGTTGTGTAGGACACACACCTTAACAAGGTCGTTTAGGGCACACTCCTTGACGAGGTTGTGTAGGACACACTCCTTAACGAGGTTGTGTAGGGCACACTCCTTGACGAGGTTGTGTAGGGCACACTCCTTAACAAGGTTGTGTAGGGCACACTCCTTGACAAGGTTGTGTAGGGCACACTCCTTAACGAGGTTGTGTAGGACACACTCCTTAACGAGGTTGTGTAGGGCACACTCCTTAACAAGGTCGTTTAGGGCACACTCCTTAACGAGGTTGTGTAGGGCACACTCCTTAACGAGGTTGTGTAGGGCACACTCCTTAACGAGGTTGTTTAGGGCACACTCCTTAACAAGGTCGTTTAGGGCACACTCCTTGACGAGGTTGTGTAGGACACACTCCTTAACAAGGTCGTTTAGGGCACACTCCTTAACGAGGTTGTGTAGGGCACACTCCTTAACAAGGTCGTTTAGGGCACACTCCTTGACGAGGTTGTGTAGGACACACTCCTTAACGAGGTTGTTTAGGGCACACTCCTTAACGAGGTTGTGTAGGGCACACTCCTTAACAAGGTCGTTTAGGGCACACTCCTTGACGAGGTTGTGTAGGACACACTCCTTAACAAGGTCGTTTAGGGCACACTCCTTGACGAGGTCGTGTAGGACACACTCCTTAACGAGGTTGTGTAGGACACACTCCTTAACGAGGTCGTTTAGCACACATTTGATTGTAATTTCAACTTCTTCGGGCTCTGGGATTTAGTAATCTTTCACTATTTTCTGCCATTTTCATAAAGAATAAATTACGACAACAGATCATTTGCTAATTAGATATGTGGATATTGAGTTGTTGGTGTTGTTGTTTACAGATTGAGTGTTTCCTCTTGTCTTTCCTGCTCTAACGCGTCCCGGCCCTTCATGGCGTCCTGTGTGTATTGTAGTCTCTTGTATCCGTCCTACATGTACAGACAAGTGACGGAGGGCGGGTGGAGGGGCCCCGACGACCTCGCCGGCCAATCGCAGAAGAGATCGGAGGACGGGGGCCGCGGCTCTGACCTGGAGGTCCTGAACAGCCCCCCCCTCAGCCTGGCCAACTGGAGGCCCGCGAGCGAGGCGGACTCCTCGGGCCCCGAGCAGGACCCCCAGCCCCCCTTGACCTTCAGGAACCGGGTCCTGGACGAGCTGCCGAGTCGGCGTCCCGGCGATAAGTCGGTGTCGGCCGAAGTTCGACTGGTAATTGGATCAATGCACATTATTATTATTATTATTATTATTATTATTATTATTATTAATAAACATGTAAACATGTACACTTACATTAAAACTCACATCTAAAAGGTGCTTAAATGTCTTTTCACACACACAGAGGTCATAATAATGATAATAGTAATAATAAACATAATAATAATCATAATCATAATAATAATAATGATAATAATGCTGATAATAATAATAGTGATAATAATGATAATAATAATAGTAATACAAATAGTGATAATAATAATAATAATAGTAATACAAATAGTGATAATAATAATAATAATAATAATAATAATAATGATGATAATAATAATAATAATAATAATAGTGATTTATTTACTTTTACTATTTACTTATTTGCTTGTTTATTCTTATCTTATAATATTAATAATACTACTACTTCTAATAGCACTTCAAAGGGTCCTCAAAGTCTCTTTACGTGGTAAAAACAAACAATAACAATACAAACAAAGCAGATAAAAGACATTGTAACTATAAACCATATAATAATAATATTTGTTGATACGCCTCGTCTGCCTCAGGCGGCGGAGCGGGACTGGGAGGAGAAGCGGGCCAGCTTGACCCAGTTCAGCGCCCAGGACATCAACCGGCTGCTGGAGGAGACGCAGGCCGAGCTCATGAAGGCCATCCCGGACCTCGACTTCGCCGCCCGCCACATCAACAAGCCCGTGGTGCCCCCGAAGCCCCAGATCACCGTCCCGATAACCTCCGGTGCGGCGGCGGCGGCTTCCCCCGGGACCACCGGGACCACCGGGACCCCGGTAGGCTCCGCCTCCTCCACGCCCGGCGGGGACCAGCAGCCCGGCAAAGTGCAGCTGGCCGCCCAGAAGCTGAACAGCTTGGAGGGGGCGGGTCTGCATCGCGGGTCGGGTGGGTGCTCTCTTTCTCCTATATATATCTCCTTTAAGTAAATATATATTTATATATAAATGTATAAGCATCTTCTCACGCGTGGCCTTGTGTTCCCAGTGGACCTCAACGTGACCCGGTACCGCACGGAGAAACCCTCCAAGTCTCCGCCGCCGCCTCCTCCTCGCCGGAGCTTCCCGTCGGCTCACGGCCTCACGACCAACCGCACGGGAGACGTCATCGTCACCACCAAGAACAGCAAGGTGAGCGGCTTGAAACGCACTGAAGCAATATATATTATAGATATATTAAAAAAGAAAATATACATATAGACAGAACATATTTATAGGTTCGGTCATATTATATATATATATATATATATATATATATATATATATATATATATAGACAGTACATATATATATATATATATATATATTTTCTGTCATATTATATATATATATATATATATATATATATATATATATATATATATATATATGTTCTGTCTATATATATTAAAAAAGAATATATATAGACAGAACATATTTATCTATATATATATATATGTTCTGTCATATTATATATATATATATATATTTTATATACATATATATATATATATATATATATATATATATAGACAGTACATACATACATATATATATATATATATATATATATATGTTCTGTCTATATATATTAAAAAAGAAAATATATATATAGACAGAACATATTTATCTATATATATGTTCGGTCATATTATATATATATATATATATTTTTTAAATATATATATTAAAAAAGAATATATTTAGACAGAACATATTTATCTATATATATGTTCTGTCATAATATATATATATATATATATATATATATATATATCTAAAATAAAAAATATATATATATATAGACAGAACATATATATATTTATATATATATATATATATATATATATATGTTCTGTCTTTAGAGAAGTCTTACTTGTGCATTCATCTAAAAGCAAGAATTTTATTTATTTTTTACAATTTATGAACAATTTATGAACGATTCCCTCTCAGATGGAGGAGGACCTCGACATGCCGAAGACTCTGGTGAAGCTGAGGCGAACCCCGTGCGACGCCCCCCGACCCGCCTCCACGCCGCCGGTGATCACGGCGTCGGCGCTTTACGACGACGACGACGACGACGAGGAAGAGGAGGAGAAGATCTTCGCAGAGCTGGAGGTAGGACGGTCCGCCTGGCGGCCCTGTTGCTCAGGCCGAGGTTCATGCTAACGTTGTCTCTGCCTCTCACACAAACCCAAGATATTTCAGAGACCGCCCGTAAAAGGTTGTAGTAGTCGGCTGGGCGCCCTGCCGCAGGCCGCCGCCCCCTCCTGCACCTTCGGGTCCTTGGGCAGAAAGGTAAAGTTACAGCTGACTGTCCCTCTGCCCTCTTTCTCCTCCCTGCTTCACTCCAGCCTTCACTCCTTCATGGAGTACTTCTTACAGTGAGCAAAGGAAGCAAAGGAAGGCGTTAACGGTCATCGGCCGGAGCGTCGGCGTGTCAAGAGAAACAAACCGGGAGTCAAACAGGAAACGGCGGGCGAGTGAGGCTCTGTGCTGCGTTCAAGGACCTCGTCAACGGGGATTTCAATTATGTGGAATGAAACGAAATCACTCTCTAATAATATTAATCATTGAAACTATTTATTCTACCAGTTAAAGACAAAGACAACATTGTGATGGAGACCTGTCAATCAGCTTGTGGGCCCGCCCTGAAGCATACCCTGCGTTATGCTCTGTTTGACTCTTTAACACATGAAGCATAGACTTCTATACAACCAGAGGAGTCTCCCCCTGGTGGTCAGTAGAGAGAATGCAGCTTCAACACATGAAGCATAGACTTCTATACAACCAGAGGAGTCGCCCCCTGGTGGTCAGGAGAGAGAATGCAGCTTTAACACATGAAGCATAGACTTCTATAGAACCAGAGGAGTCGCCCCCTGGTGGTCAGGAGAGAGAATGCAGCTTTAAAACATGAAGCATAGACTTCTATACAACCAGAGGAGTCGCCCCCTGGTGGTCAGGAGAGAGAATGCAACTTTAAAACATGAAGCATAGACTTCTATACAACCAGAGGAGTCGCCCCCTGGTGGTCAGGAGAGAGAATGCAGCTTTAACACTTGAAGCATAGACTTCTATACAACCAGAGGAGTTTCCCCCTGGTGGTCAAAAGAGAGAATGCAGCTTTAACACATGAAGCATAGACTTCTATACAACCAGAGGAGTTTCCGCCTAGTGGTCAAGAGAGAGAATGCAGCTTTAACACGTGAAGCATAGACTTCTATACAACCAGAGGAGTCTCCCCCTGGTGGTCAGTAGAGAGAATGCAGCTTCAACACATGAAGCATAGACTTCTATACAACCAGAGGAGTCGCCCCCTGGTGGTCAGTAGAGGGAATGCAGCTTTAACACATGAAGCATAGACTTCTATAGAACCAGAGGAGTCGCCCCCTGGTGGTCAGGAGAGAGAATACAACTTTAAAACATGAAGCATAGACTTCTATACAACCAGAGGAGTCGCCCCCTGGTGGTCAGGAGAGAGAATGCAGCTTTAACACATGAAGCATAGACTTCTATACAACCAGAGGAGTTTCCGCCTAGTGGTCAGGAGAGAATGCAGCTTTAACACATGAAGCATAGACTTCTATACAACCAGAGGAGTTTCCCCCTAGTGGTCAGTAGAGAGAATGCAGCTTTAACACGTGAAGCATAGACTTCAATACAACCAGAGGAGTCGCCCCCTGGTGGTCAGGAGAGAGAATGCAGCTTTAACACTTGAAGCATAGACTTCTATACAACCAGAGGAGTTTCCCCCTGGTGGTCAAGAGAGAGAATGCAGCTTTAACACATGAAGCATAGACTTCTATACAACCAGAGGAGTTTCCGCCTAGTGGTCAGGAGAGAGAATGCAGCTTTAACACATGAAGCATAGACTTCTATACAACCAGAGGAGTTTCCCCCTAGTGGTCAGTAGAGAGAATGCAGCTTTAACACGTGAAGCATAGACTTCTATACAACCAGAGGAGTTTCCCCCTAGTGATCAGTAGAGAGAATGCAGCTTTAACACGTGAAGCATAGACTTCTATACAACCAGAGGAGTCGCCACCTGGTGGTCAGGAGAGAGAATGCAGCTTTAACACTTGAAGCATAGACTTCTATACAACCAGAGGAGTTTCCCCCTGGTGGTCAAGAGAGAGAATGCAGCTTTAACACATGAAGCATAGACTTCTATACAACCAGAGGAATTTCCGCCTAGTGGTCAGGAGAGAGAATGCAGCTTTAACACATGAAGCATAGACTTCTATACAACCAGAGGAGTTTCCCCCTAGTGGTCAGTAGAGAGAATGCAGCTTTAACACATGAAGCATAGACTTCTATACAACCAGAGGAGTTTCCACCTAGTGGTCAGGAGAGAGAATGCAGGTTTTAAAACACTTCATTGGCTTCAATCTTGAGGTTGACGCCTGTTTAAATTTGTTGAATCTGACAAAAAGTGTGTTGAGTTAAAAGTTATTCCGTTTATCAAATCATCAAGATTAAATATCAAAACTGTCATTAGGACTCTCAAACTAAAGATATATGTTAATGTTTTCACTCGAGTTTTAGGACTTTTTCCCCTTCAAGTTTCAACCTTTCTTCACATTCAAGGCTCCACATCTGTCGTCTAAATAAAGTTAACTCCTCCCCCTCCTCTGCACCCACAGAACAGCAGCAGCTCCCCGGGGCCGATGAAGGGCCCGACCGTCGCCGCCCGGCTCAAACACCTCCAGCAAGGCAGCCTGGAGCGGCCCAAAGCCCGCAAGCAGAAAGAGGACTTCCCCAAGGCCGCGGGCCAGCAGCAGGTATTCCACTTCTAGAGAGCTCCACGTCTCCAGAGGAACATCTGGCTCCAGACCAGAAACCAGAGGACACAAACCGTGGTTCTTGTTGACATTTTACTTCCTGGATCTAGAGATCTCAAGTTATTGATATCATTGTTTTGGTTTCCTGAAGGAAGTTGTGGGCGGGGCTTTATTCCTCCACTTCCTCTTCCTCGCTCGGCTCCTCCGGTGACGATGCCCCGCCCCCAGCCCCCCCACCCCCCCGTCCTTTAAAGCTCCGGGTCAGAAAGGGGCGTGTCCAACCGCCAAGAGGCCGACCATTGAAGCTAGCTTACTAAGAATTGCCTTTTTAATAGCTCTTGACGCTACGACTTATTATGCAAGATGACGAGAGAGAAGCACCAGTTTTTTGTGGAGGAGCTTTTCAGTTTAATGTGCAATAAAATATTTATAAAAAGGTAAAGGAGACGTGCAGAAAGAAATAAGCAACTGTTCAGCTAATTATGAAACGAATAACACAGATTGTAATGTTTCATTTTGGTAAATCTGAATTTAAATTGTCTAAATTTCATTTAAATAATACAAGATAAATACTAATATACTAATAATATTCTGAATCATAACTTTTCACACCGCTTTTAAAACAAAAGGTTTTAATGGAGTCAGAAGACAGTCCGTCTCAGGTGAAGAGAATAATAAAGTTTTTAAATACGTCCGTTCTGAACGACCTGATTATATGAATATGGAGACGACGACTTCGACTCGCCGATGCAAAAGCACTTCGAACTTAAACGGCTTCTCCGTTCAATATGATTTAAATTCAATAAGCTCCCCGGAAAATTCTCAAGTGTAAACACTTCGCTCAGGAAAAGACAAAAAACGGAGAAAATAAACCGGCCAATCAGAGCGGAGCGCGCGTGTGTGTGTGTGTGTGTGTAATGTCACCGACTCCGGCCCTTTTAAATGTGAAGCTCCACCCGTCTTATCTGCCCCCTGCAGGCGCTCCAAGCACCCCCCCCCCCCCCCCCCCCGTCCTTCACGGCCCTCTTAAATAGAAAAGTAGAAAAAAGAGCTTTCACAAAATACTCAAGAAGAAGAAGAAGAAGAAGAAGAAGAAGAAGAAGAAGAAGAAGAAGCACATAGCCGTTCACGTGTTGCCCCAGAGTCTCTGCACGTGGGGCAGTTTGAGGAACATGAATAATTCACGAGTTCACCTCATTAAACATGCAGCAGGCGGTTTATTTAGGGCGTCCCACCTCCTGCCTCCCGGTGGACCTCCACCTTTCACTCCGACACCTCCCAGGATTCATATTCATGAATATCAACTCACATTCTGTTGCGCCTCATTTCCCCCTTTTTTGCTTTTTAATAAAATGCCTCGTCCAGAGAGCCCGGTAGAAACAATCAAATGACATATTTAATTAGTCCACATTGACATTGAGACGATGCCCTCAAACACTTTATAATAACCATCATTAACACATGGTACATTGATTTTTAATAGTTATTCTACGGATAACAATGTAATTACTTAAGGATTACCAATGACTAGTCACGCTATAATTATAGATAATAATTATAGTAAGCAACTCGTTCATTTTTATTCCATGTCGGTCACTTTTAAGTCACTTTATTTGTATTTATTATTTTTCTGTTGTGGGTCAACGATGCCGTAAACACACGATGACTGATCCCAGATCAGCAGAGAGCGGTGCAATCGGTCTCTAAAGGTCACCAAAGGTCACTAAGGACAGATAGAAGGACAGATGGAAGGACAGATGGAAGGACAGATGGAAGGAAGGATAGAAGGACAGATGGAAGGAAAGATAGAAGGACAGATAGAAGGAAGGATAGAAGGACAGATGGAAGGACAGATAGAAGGACAGATGGAAGGACAGATAGAAGGAAGGATAGAAGGACAGATAGAAGGACAGATGGAAGGACAGATGGAAGGACAGATAGAAGGACAGATGGAAGGAAGGATAGAAGGACAGATGGAAGGAAAGATGGAAGGACAGATAGAAGGACAGATGGAAGGAAAGATAGAAGGACAGATGGAAGGACAGATAGAAGGACAGATGGAAGGAAAGATAGAAGGACAGATAGAAGGAAGGATAGAAGGACAGATGGAAGGACAGATGGAAGGAAAGATGGAAGGAAGGATAGAAGGACAGATGGAAGGACAGATAGAAGGACAGATGGAAGGAAAGATAGAAGGACAGATAGAAGGAAGGATAGAAGGACAGATGGAAGGACAGATAGAAGGAAAGATGGAAGGACAGATAGAAGGACAGATGGAAGGAAGGATAGAAGGACAGATAGAAGGACAGATGGAAGGACAGATAGAAGGACAGATGGAAGGACAGATGGAAGGACAGATAGAAGGACAGATGGAAGGAAGGATAGAAGGACAGATGGAAGGAAAGATAGAAGGACAGATAGAAGGAAGGATAGAAGGACAGATAGAAGGACAGATGGAAGGACAGATGGAAGGAAAGATAGAAGGACAGATAGAAGGAAGGATAGAAGGACAGATGGAAGGACAGATGGAAGGAAAGATGGAAGGACAGATGGAAGGACAGATGGAAGGACAGATAGAAGGACAGATGGAAGGACAGATGGAAGGAAAGATAGAAGGACAGATAGAAGGAAGGATAGAAGGACAGATGGAAGGACAGATGGAAGGAAAGATGGAAGGAAAGATGGAAGGACAGATGGAAGGACAGATAGAAGGACAGATGGAAGGACAGATGGAAGGAAAGATAGAAGGACAGATAGAAGGAAGGATAGAAGGACAGATGGAAGGAAAGAATAAAGGACAGATGGAAGGACAGATGGAAGGAAAGATGGAAGGACAGATAGAAGGAAGGATAGAAGGACAGATGGAAGGACAGATGGAAGGAAAGAATAAAGGACAGATGGAAGGACAGATGGAAGGAAAGATGGAAGGACAGATAGAAGGAAGGATAGAAGGACAGATGGAAGGAAAGATGGAAGGAAGGATAGAAGGACAGATGGAAGGACAGATGGAAGGAAAGATGGAAGGACAGATAGAAGGAAGGATAGAAGGACAGATGGAAGGACAGATGGAAGGAAAGATGGAAGGAAGGATAGAAGGACAGATGGAAGGACAGATAGAAGGACAGATGGAAGGACAGATGGAAGGAAAGATGGAAGGACAGATGGAAGGACAGATGGAAGGACAGATAGAAGGACAGATGGAAGGAAAGATAGAAGGACAGATAGAAGGAAGGATAGAAGGACAGATGGATGGACAGATGGAAGGAAAGATAGAAGGAAAGATGGAAGGACAGATGGAAGGACAGATGGAAGGACAGATAGTAGGACAGATGGAAGGACAGATGGAAGGAAAGATAGAAGGACAGATAGAAGGAAGGATAGAAGGACAGATGGAAGGACAGATGGAAGGAAAGATGGAAGGACAGATATAAGGAAGGATAGAAGGACAGATGGAAGGACAGATGGAAGGAAAGATGGAAGGAAGGATAGAAGGACAGATAGAAGGAAAGATGGAAGGACAGATAGAAGGACAGATGGAAGGACAGATGGAAGGAAAGATAGAAGGACAGATAGAAGGAAGGATAGAAGGACAGATGGAAGGACAGATGGAAGGAAAGATGGAAGGAAAGATAGAAGGATAGATAGAAGGAAAGATGGAAGGAAAGATGGAAGGAAAGATGGAAGGACAGATGGAAGGAAAGATAGAAGGAAAGATAGAAGGAAAGATGGAAGGAAAGATAGAAGGAAAGATAGAAGGAAAGATGGAAGGAAAGATAGAAGGACAGATGGAAGGACAGATAGAAGGAAAGATGGAAGGAAAGATGGAAGGACAGATGGAAGGACAGATGGAAGGACAGATAGAAGGAAAGATAGAAGGACAGATGGAAGGACTGATGGAAGGAAAGATGGAAGGAAAGATGGAAGGACAGATGGAAGGACAGATAGAAGGAAAGATGGAAGGAAAGATGGAAGGAAAGATAGAAGGACAGATGGAAGGACAGATGGAAGGACTGATAGAAGGAAGGATAGAAGGACAGATGGAAGGACAGATGGAAGGATAGATGGAAGGACAGATAGAAGGACAGATAGAAGGACAGATAGAAGGACAGATGTAAGGAAAGATAGAAGGACAGATAGAAGGACAGATAGAAGGACAGATAGAAGGACAGATGGAAGGAAAGATGGAAGGACAGATAGAAGGACGGATAGAAGGAAGGATAGAAGGACAGATGGAAGGACAGATAGAAGGAAAGATGGAAGGACAGATAGAAGGACAGATAGAAGGACAGATAGAAGGAAAGATAGAAGGACAGATAGAAGGACAGATAGAAGGAAGGATAGAAGGAAGGATAGAAGGACAGATAGAAGGACAGATGTAAGGAAAGATAGAAGGACAGATAGAAGGACAGATAGAAGGACAGATAGAAGGACAGATGGAAGGAAAGATGGAAGGAAAGATGGAAGGACAGATGGAAGGACAGATGGAAGGACAGATGGAAGGAAAGATGGAAGGACAGATGGAAGGACAGATGGAAGGAAAGATAGAAGGAAAGATGGAAGGAAGGATAGAAGGACAGATGGAAGGAAAGATAGAAGGACAGATAGAAGGAAAGATGGAAGGACAGATGGAAGGACAGATAGAAGGAAGGATAGAAGGACAGATAGAAGGACAGATGGAAGGACAGATGGAAGGACAGATAGAAGGAAGGATAGAAGGACAGATGGAAGGACAGATGGAAGGAAAGATAGAAGGACAGATAGAAGGAAGGATAGAAGGACAGATGGAAGGACAGATGGAAGGAAAGATGGAAGGAAAGATGGAAGGACAGATGGAAGGACAGATAGAAGGACAGATGGAAGGACAGATGGAAGGAAAGATAGAAGGACAGATAGAAGGAAGGATAGAAGGACAGATGGAAGGAAAGAATAAAGGACAGATGGAAGGACAGATGGAAGGAAAGATGGAAGGACAGATAGAAGGAAGGATAGAAGGACAGATGGAAGGACAGATGGAAGGAAAGAATAAAGGACAGATGGAAGGACAGATGGAAGGAAAGATGGAAGGACAGATAGAAGGAAGGATAGAAGGACAGATGGAAGGACAGATGGAAGGAAAGATGGAAGGAAGGATAGAAGGACAGATGGAAGGACAGATGGAAGGAAAGATGGAAGGACAGATAGAAGGAAGGATAGAAGGACAGATGGAAGGACAGATGGAAGGAAAGATGGAAGGAAGGATAGAAGGACAGATGGAAGGACAGATAGAAGGACAGATGGAAGGACAGATGGAAGGAAAGATGGAAGGACAGATGGAAGGACAGATGGAAGGACAGATAGAAGGACAGATGGAAGGAAAGATAGAAGGACAGATAGAAGGAAGGATAGAAGGACAGATGGATGGACAGATGGAAGGAAAGATAGAAGGAAAGATGGAAGGACAGATGGAAGGACAGATAGTAGGACAGATGGAAGGACAGATGGAAGGAAAGATAGAAGGACAGATAGAAGGAAGGATAGAAGGACAGATGGAAGGACAGATGGAAGGAAAGATGGAAGGACAGATATAAGGAAGGATAGAAGGACAGATGGAAGGACAGATGGAAGGAAAGATGGAAGGAAGGATAGAAGGACAGATAGAAGGAAAGATGGAAGGACAGATAGAAGGACAGATGGAAGGACAGATGGAAGGAAAGATAGAAGGACAGATAGAAGGAAGGATAGAAGGACAGATGGAAGGACAGATGGAAGGAAAGATGGAAGGAAAGATAGAAGGATAGATAGAAGGAAAGATGGAAGGAAAGATGGAAGGAAAGATGGAAGGACAGATGGAAGGAAAGATAGAAGGAAAGATAGAAGGAAAGATGGAAGGAAAGATAGAAGGAAAGATAGAAGGAAAGATGGAAGGAAAGATAGAAGGACAGATGGAAGGACAGATAGAAGGAAAGATGGAAGGAAAGATGGAAGGACAGATGGAAGGACAGATGGAAGGACAGATAGAAGGAAAGATAGAAGGACAGATGGAAGGACTGATGGAAGGAAAGATGGAAGGAAAGATGGAAGGACAGATGGAAGGACAGATAGAAGGAAAGATGGAAGGAAAGATGGAAGGAAAGATAGAAGGACAGATGGAAGGACAGATGGAAGGACTGATAGAAGGAAGGATAGAAGGACAGATGGAAGGACAGATGGAAGGATAGATGGAAGGACAGATAGAAGGACAGATAGAAGGACAGATAGAAGGACAGATGTAAGGAAAGATAGAAGGACAGATAGAAGGACAGATAGAAGGACAGATGGAAGGAAAGATGGAAGGACAGATAGAAGGACGGATAGAAGGAAGGATAGAAGGACAGATGGAAGGACAGATAGAAGGAAAGATGGAAGGACAGATAGAAGGACAGATAGAAGGACAGATAGAAGGAAAGATAGAAGGACAGATAGAAGGACAGATAGAAGGAAGGATAGAAGGAAGGATAGAAGGACAGATAGAAGGACAGATGTAAGGAAAGATAGAAGGACAGATAGAAGGACAGATAGAAGGACAGATAGAAGGACAGATAGAAGGACAGATGGAAGGAAAGATGGAAGGAAAGATGGAAGGACAGATGGAAGGACAGATGGAAGGACAGATGGAAGGAAAGATGGAAGGACAGATGGAAGGACAGATGGAAGGAAAGATAGAAGGAAAGATGGAAGGACAGATGGAAGGACAGATGGAAGGAAAGATGGAAGGAAAGATGGAAGGAAGGATAGAAGGAAAGATAGAAGGACAGATAGAAGGAAGGCTAGAAGGAAGGATAGAAGGAAGGATAGAAGGACAGATGGAAGGAAAGATAGAAGGAAAGATAGGACAGATGGAAGGAAAGATGGAAGGACAGATAGAAGGAAAGATGGAAGGAAAGATAGAAGGACAGATGGAAGGAAAGATAGAAGGACAGATGGAAGGACAGATGGAAGGAAAGATAGAAGGACAGATAGAAGGAAATATGGAAGGAAAGATAGAAGGAAAGATGGAAGGACAGATGGAAGGAAAGATGGAAGGAAAGATGGAAGGAAAGATAGAAGGACAGATGGAAGGACAGATGGAAGGACAGATAGAAGGAAAGATAGAAGGAAAGATGGAAGGACTGATGGAAGGAAAGATGGAAGGAAAGATGGAAGGACAGATGGAAGGAAAGATGGACGGAAAGATAGGACAGATGGAAGGACAGATGGAAGGTCTGATAGAAGGAAGGATAGAAGGACAGATGGAAGGACAGATGGAAGGAAAGATGGAAGGACAGATAGAAGGACAGATAGAAGGACGGATAGAAGGAAGGATAGAAGGACAGATGGAAGGACAGATGGAAGGAAAGATGGAAGGACAGATAGAAGGACAGATAGAAGGACAGATAGAAGGACAGATGGAAGGAAAGATGGAAGGAAAGATGGAAGGACAGATAGAAGGACGGATAGAAGGAAGGATAGAAGGACAGATGGAAGGACAGATGGAAGGAAAGATGGAAGGACAGATAGAAGGACAGATAGAAGGAAGGATAGAAGGACAGATAGAAGGAAAGATAGAAGGACAGATAGAAGGACAGATGTAAGGAAAGATAGAAGGACAGATAGAAGGACAGATAGAAGGAAGGATAGAAGGAAGGATAGAAGGACAGATAGAAGGACAGATGTAAGGAAAGATAGAAGGACAGATAGAAGGACAGATAGAAGGACAGATGGAAGGAAAGATGGAAGGAAAGATGGAAGGAAAGATGGAAGGAAAGATGGAAGGACAGATGGAAGGACAGATGGAAGGAAAGATAGAAGGAAAGATGGAAGGACAGATGGAAGGAAAGATGGAAGGAAAGATGGAAGGACAGATGGAAGGATGGATAGAAGGAAAGATAGAAGGACAGATAGAAGGAAGGCTAGAAGGAAGGATAGAAGGAAGGATAGAAGGACAGATGGAAGGACAGATAGAAGGAAGGATAGAAGGACAGATGGAAGTACAGATGGAAGGAAAGATGGAAGGACAGATGGAAGGACAGATGGAAGGACAGATAGAAGGACAGATGGAAGGACAGATGGAAGGAAAGATGGAAGGAAGGATAGAAGGACAGATAGAAGGAAAGATGGAAGGACAGATAGAAGGACAGATGGAAGGACAGATAGAAGGACAGATGGAAGGACAGATGGAAGGAAAGATAGAAGGAAAGATGGAAGGACAGATGGAAGGACAGATAGAAGGACAGATGGAAGGACAGATGGAAGGAAAGATAGAAGGACAGATAGAAGGAAGGATAGAATGACAGATGGAAGGACAGATGGAAGGAAAGAATAAAGGACAGATGGAAGGACAGATGGAAGGAAAGATGGAAGGACAGATAGAAGGAAGGATAGAAGGACAGATGGAAGGACAGATGGAAGGAAAGATGGAAGGAAGGATAGAAGGACAGATGGAAGGACAGATAGAAGGACAGATGGAAGGACAGATGGAAGGACAGATAGAAGGACAGATGGAAGGACAGATGGAAGGAAAGATAGAAGGACAGATAGAAGGAAGGATAGAAGGAAAGATGGAAGGACAGATGGAAGGAAAGATGGAAGGACAGATGGAAGGACAGATAGAAGGACAGATGGAAGGACAGATGGAAGGAAAGATAGAAGGACAGATGGAAGGACAGATGGAAGGAAAGATAGAAGGACAGATGGAAGGACAGATAGAAGGACAGATGGAAGGAAAGATAGAAGGACAGATAGAAGGAAAGATAGAAGGACAGATGGAAGGACAGATGGAAGGACAGATAGAAGGACAGATGGAAGGACAGATGGAAGGAAAGATAGAAGGACAGATAGAAGGAAGGATAGAAGGAAAGATGGAAGGACAGATGGAAGGAAAGATGGAAGGACAGATATAAGGAAGGATAGAAGGACAGATGGAAGGACAGATGGAAGGAAAGATGGAAGGAAGGATAGAAGGACAGATAGAAGGAAAGATGGAAGGACAGATAGAAGGACAGATGGAAGGACAGATGGAAGGAAAGATGGAAGGAAAGATAGAAGGAAGGATAGAAGGACAGATGGAAGGAAAGATGGAAGGATAGATGGAAGGACAGATAGAAGGACAGATAGAAGGACAGATAGAAGGACAGATGTAAGGAAAGATAGAAGGACAGATAGAAGGACAGATAGAAGGACAGATAGAAGGACAGATGGAAGGAAAGATGGAAGGAAAGATGGAAGGACAGATAGAAGGACGGATAGAAGGAAGGATAGAAGGACAGATGGAAGGACAGATGGAAGGAAAGATGGAAGGACAGATAGAAGGACAGATAGAAGGAAAGATAGAAGGACAGATAGAAGGACAGATAGAAGGAAGGATAGAAGGAAGGATAGAAGGACAGATAGAAGGACAGATGTAAGGAAAGATAGAAGGACAGATAGAAGGACAGATAGAAGGACAGATAGAAGGACAGATAGAATGACAGATGGAAGGAAAGATGGAAGGACAGATGGAAGGAAGGATAGAAGGACAGATAGAAGGACAGATGGAAGGACAGATGGAAGGACAGATGGAAGGAAAGATAGAAGGAAAGATGGAAGGACAGATGGAAGGACAGATGGAAGGAAAGATGGAAGGAAAGATGGAAGGACAGATGGAAGGAAGGATAGAAGGACAGATAGAAGGAAGGATAGAAGGAAGGATAGAAGGACAGATGGAAGGAAAGATAGAAGGAAAGATAGAAGGACAGATAGAAGGACAGATGGAAGGACAGATAGAAGGAAAGATGGAAGGAAAGATAGAAGGACAGATAGAAGGACAGATGGAAGGAAAGATGGAAGGACAGATAGAAGGAAAGATGGAAGGAAAGATAGAAGGACAGATAGAAGGACAGATGGAAGGAAAGATGGAAGGACAGATAGAAGGAAAGATGGAAGGAAAGATAGAAGGACAGATGGAAGGAAAGATGGAAGGAAAGATAGAAGGACAGATGGAAGGACAGATGGAAGGAAAGATAGAAGGACAGATGGAAGGACAGATAGAAGGACAGATGGAAGGAAAGATGGAAGGAAAGATAGAAGGAAAGATAGAAGGAAATATGGAAGGACAGATAGAAGGAAAGATGGAAGGAAGGATGGAAGGAAAGATGGAAGGAAAGATAGAAGGACAGATAGAAGGAAGGATAGAAGGACAGATGGAAGGACAGATAGAAGGAAAGATGGAAGGAAAGATGGAAGGAAAGATAGAAGGAAAGATGGAAGGACAGATGGAAGGAAAGATAGAAGGAAAGATGGAAGGACAGATAGAAGGAAAGATGGAAGGAAAGATGGAAGGACAGATAGAAGGAAAGATGGAAGGAAAGATGGAAGGAAAGATGGAAGGACAGATAGAAGGAAAGATGGAAGGAAAGATGGAAGGAAAGATAGAAGGAAGGATAGAAGGAAGGATAGAAGGAAGGATAGAAGGAACCTCGTCACTCACATGTGAGATTGAACAAAAACTTGAAATACATGTTTGTAATTATTTATTTTTGTCTTTTTTTCTTTCCCTCTCACGGTTTCTTTGCTCTTAAAATCTCTGCTTGCTTCTTTTTTTTGTTCTTTTTTTTTTTGGAGGGGGGCAGTGCTGAGACAACATACATACTCACATAAACATATATATATATATATACACATATATATTTATATCATTTATTGCTCTTCCAGTAGAAACGCTTTCTGGCCGATCTTCAGTTTCGCTGCTTTTTTTCCGTCACATGATTTTGTGTCCGTGAGCAGAATATTTCTCTCTCTCTCTCTCTCTCTCTCTCTCTCTTTCTCTCTCTTTCTTTCCTCCCTCCATTCTTTCTGCCTCTCAGGTCTCAGCCGGACTCAAAACGAGAGGAGCGAGTTCTCGGACCGTTCCGCTCTCTGGACTCGATTCCTATTTCAGAGCCTCGAAAGTCGTGAGATTCGATCTCGTCTGAATGAATCGACTCGATGAGCTCCGAGAGGACGATAGAGAGAATAATAATACGACGAAACATCGAGTCTCGGAGGTTATCGCACGACGTCTGTGTCCCAATTACTCGCCGAGCCGATTGTGCGTCCGCGACGACGCTCGAAGGAGAAAGTCGGTTTCCAAAGGTCAAAACTGCTGAACTTCCGTGAAGTTCGGCGACTTCCAGGCGACGGATTGAAATAAGAACAAAGTCAAAATCTTTGTGACAAATGCTAAAAAAACAAAAACAAGACACTATCGCCGGATCCTACATTTCCCACAATGCACCTTGACGCCGTATTAAAGTCAGCAGCGTCCGACAGAAACGACAGATATAAACTTCTCTCTCTTTTTCTTTTTCCTTCACGTGAACAAACAACACAACCTTTTTTCGCCCGTTTCGCCTCCGGTTGCGAACGCGTTCGATTCCCCGACGTCGTGCACCGGGAATCGCTTCCGACCGCCAAGTAATCGACCCGGATGTTTTTAAATCGGCGTGTTGACGGATTCACTTTGATCCAATGAGGCAAACTGATCTTCATGTGTTGGAGTTTTCCATTTAAAGGGCCGGCGCGCAGCATTGACGTGGATCTGTAGCGCAAAAAAAATAAATAGAATAGAAATGTTATTAAGTATGTTTGAAACCAAGAATCAATATGTTTTCATTACATTAGAATGAGTTGTGACTACGGTGGCCCAGAACGGACAAACCAAATTTAAGTTTAAATCGGTTGTAATCTGCGATCTCACCACTAGATGGAGACAAATCCGGCACACTGTCCCTTTAAAAAGACAAGATTGGGGAGAAGGAGCTCAGGAAGCTCTCGACAAACACAAAAAAGAATGAAATCTTTGGAAGATCAATTCGCAGTTTGATTGACGACGATCTTACGTTTAGTTTATGATATAATCTGGTTTGAGGTGTGAAATTGGGACACAGACAGATTAATTTTGTTCCATTTAAACAACAAGCAGACGTTTCACCATAAAGTAAATACATTCATGTATATTAGTACACAGATAACGCAGTTAAAAGTATAACCGGAAACCACTTCACAGATATATTGTATGTATATTATAAATCCTTTTTTTTTTTTGTTTTAAAGAAAAATCGCTTTATTATCATGTAAAAAAGAAAAAAGCATCATCTATGTTTTATATAATCAAGTTTTTTTTTGTATTTTTATACTTAAAGAAGAGGATCCATAAGCATGTGACACATTTATTCTGTAAAATTATTATTTTTCTGCGTTTGAAGATTATTTTTTACTTTTTTTTTATTTTTCGTTCCCCCGCTAAAAAAAACCATCAAAAAAAAACAAACAAAAAAAACTCGATCACGCGTTGTTGCGGACGAAAATATGAGAAAAGTATTTACAACAAAAAAAAACAGAAAAAAGAAAGAAAAGCACATTTTCCTCTCTTATAACAGATTTAAACTCTATTGATGGTTTATGATGAATGTGTGAGTGTTAAAAAACATTTGTGGATGTGCAAAAATGTAGATAAACCCAAATGATATATTACAAGATTTTACGTGGACATTTTTTTAGACGGGGGGGGGGAATCTAACCCAAAATGGCATGCATACTGTATACATTCCTGTAAATCTGCACGCGGGGTCAACAGAGGTCAAATCTTCTTGTCAAACGTATACTTGTGAGTGTATGACTACAAATGTACAGCAGCATAGAGTTTTGTATTATGTTCAAAATGCGTCAGAATACACACAAAAAGATGATTATTATTCTTATTATTATTCTACGTATTGAGAGAGATCATATCGACTGCTCCTCTGAGAGTGATGCTTGCTGTGTGCGGTAAGTTGTTGTTTGTGAATTGTGAAGAAGAATGATAACCTTACTACCGAGTCAGTATAACTTACTAAAGAGACTAAACAAAAAAACACAGCGCGCAACTTTGTGTGAGAAAAATCAACCGATCCAAAAAAAAATAATGAAATAAACAAAAGGTTGCTGCTTTTGTAAGTTCCTGTTGTGTTTTTGTGACAATAAAGGTGACAATAAAGGTGATCCTCTTATACACGATGGGTGTGAGTCTGCATGATTCATTGAGTATTTTATTATTCTTTATTATTAGTTTGAGCCGTGGAAAAACTTTTGAACCGACAAAACCTGTTGATCTGCATTAAAAACCATTTTATCTTTGTCTTAAAGAATCACAACATATAATGATATGAATGAAATATTTAAATGGTATATTTCATTAAAAAGTCATAAAATGGGTGTTTTTTATGTCCTAAAAATATAAAAATCCACATTAACGTATGTCATGAAACTGATTCATAGATAATGATTAATGCAACACGATTATATAAATAATAAATAAATAAATAACCGTACATTCTTGGTGTCGTATGATTATTTCTCTGGTGCTTGTTAACTGTCAGGGGAAGTACGTGTTTTTTGAAAGTGGTCATGAAAATTCATATTATAGTTAAAAAGTCTTTAAAAATATAATAATTAACCTCTTTAACAAGCAGGAAAAAGTAAAAATTTGGTTCGAGAAATGTCGTGAAAAAAGTCGTAAAATGTTATGACAAATATTTTAAACGTAACATTTAAATGTAAAGCATCTAAGAACATGAATTTATATATTAAAACATATTTAACTGATGCGATACTTTGCTTTATGACTATATTACCGCTAATATCAGCTGACGTTAGCATGTTTAATACGTTATTTAAGACAATAGAGGTCTAAATGACCCACCAAACAGTAAAGAGACACTCAATTAATAATGGTATAAAATGCTTTATTTGTTGAAAATGCAGAAGCAGAGTTACTCATTCTTACACTTCAGTATTAAAATAATTTAATTATATTACAAATCTGAAGCCTAAATCTTGGAGAAACAGCGGTGATTGAGATTATTTAAAAAATGAAAACCGATTTTAAAAAAAATCACGTAAAGAAAAGCCTTCTACTCAAACTTTGTATTTAATGCTTCTGTTTTTTAACGTAAACGTCGTCGTCGTCGTCAGCTGCTCAGAGGGAAATGTCCGAGGACACGTGGAGCTGCTGCCCCGGAGGCCAGCGGGCGCTACGGCGGGCGCCGTCCGCACGCCGGTACGGTTGATTCCTCAGATCTGAGGGAGAAGAACAATAAAATATACTTAATTTAGTTCATTAATAGTATGTAAGGAGCTAAATATACTTAATTTAGTTCATTAATAGTATGTAAGGAGCTAAATATACTTAATTTAGTTAATTAATAGTATGTAAGGAGCTAAATATACTTAATTTAGTTTAATTAATAGTATGTAAGGAGCTAAATATACTTAATTTAGTTTAATTAATAGTATGTAATGAGCTAAATATACTTAATTTAGTTCAATAATAGTATGTAAGGAGCTAAATATACTTAATTTAGTTCATTAATAGTATGTAAGGAGCTAAATATACTTAATTTAGTTTAATTAATAGTATGTAATGAGCTAAATATACTTAATTTAGTTCATTAATAGTATGTAAGGAGCTAAATATACTTAATTTAGTTTAATTAATAGTATGTAAGGAGCTAAATATACTTAATTTAGTTTAATTAATAGTATGTAAGGAGCTAAATATACTTAATTTAGTTCAATAATAGTATGTAAGGAGCTAAATATACTTAATTTAGTTCAATAATAGTATGTAAGGAGCTAAATATACTTAATTTAGTTCATTAATAGTATGTAATGAGCAACATATACTTAATTTAGTTTAATTAATAGTATGTAAGGAGCTAAATATACTTAATTTAGTTCAATAATAGTACGTAATGAGAAACATATACTTAATTTAGTTAAAGTAAGAGTATGTAATGAGAAAAATATACTTAATTTTGGTCAATTAATAGCATTTAATGAGAAAAATATACTTAATTTTGGTCAATTAATAGCATTTAATGAGCTAAATATACTTAAATTAGTCAAATGTAAAGCTTTTAAGGAGAAACGAGATTCAGGGCTGATGCTTTTAAGAATGAAGTTCTAACATTACAAGAAAAACAAGTCGTCATTAAGAGATAAAGTTGTAATTTTGTGAGGAAAAAACATTTAACATATATATATATAATATATTTCAGATTAATACGACATTTAAGGAATATTAACGTCTGATATTCTGAGACAAACAAAATAACAAAAACATGCAGAAAGAGAAACAGAAGTTTACGAAATGTAAGAAGTTTAGGAAGTTTAAGAATTTTAGGAAGTTTAAGAAGTTGAGGAAGTTTAAGAAGTTGAGGAAGTTTAAGAATTTTAGGAAGTTTAAGAAGTTTAGGAAGTTTACGAAATGTAAGAAGTTTAAGAAGTTTAAGAATTTTAGGAAGTTTAAGAAGTTTAAGAAGTTTAGGAAGTTTAAGAAGTTTAAGATGTTTAGGAAGTTTAAGAAGTATAAGATGTTTAAGAAGTTTAAGATGTTTAAGAAGTTTAGGAAGTTTAAGAAGTTTAAGATGTTTAGGAAGTTTAAGATGTTTAAGAAGTTTAGGAAGAATTTACCTCGTCGATGAAAACCGAGTCGCAGAAGAGACGAGACGAACGTCTGGCAGAGCGAGCAGAGAAAGGAACCGACTTCAAGGCTGCAGGAGCCAAGAGAGAAGGAGGGGAGGAGGGAAGGAGGGAAGGAGGGAAGGAGGGGGGAGGGAAGGAGGGAAGGAGGGGGGAGGGAAGGAGAGAAGGAGAGGAGAGGAGGAGGGAAGGAGGGAAGGAGGGAAGGAGGGAAGGAGGGAAGGAGAGGAGGAGGGGAGGAGGGAAGGAGGGAAGGAGAGGAGAGGAGGAGGGAAGGAGGGAAGGAGGGGAGGAGGGAAGGAGGGGAGGAGGGGAGGAGGGAAGGAGGGAAGGAGAGGAGAGGAGGAGGGAAGGAGGGAAGGAGGGGAGGAGGGAAGGAGGGGAGGAGGGAAGGAGGGGGGAAGGGAAGGAGGGGAGGAGAGAAGGAGGGGAGGAGGGGAGGAGGGGGGAGGGAAGGAGAGAAGGAGAGGAGAGGAGGAGGGAAGGAGGGAAGGAGGGAAGGAGAGAAGGAGAGGAGGAGGGAAGGAGGGAAGGAGGGGAGGAGGGGAGGAGGGGAGGAGGGAAGGAGGGAAGGAGAGGAGAGGAGGAGGGAAGGAGGGAAGGAGGGGAGGAGGGAAGGAGGGGGGAGGGAAGGAGAGAAGGAGAGGAGAGGAGGAGGGAAGGAGGGAAGGAGGGAAGGAGAGAAGGAGAGGAGGAGGGGGGAGGGAAGGAGAGAAGGAGAGGAGGAGGGAAGGAGGGAAGGAGGGAAGGAGAGAAGGAGAGGAGGAGGGAAGGAGGGAAGGAGGGGAGGAGGGGAGGAGGGAAGGAGGGGAGGAGGGGAGGAGGGAAGGAGGGAAGGAGAGGAGAGGAGGAGGGAAGGAGGGAAGGAGGGGAGGAGGGAAGGAGGAGGGAAGGAGGGGAGGAGGGAAGGAGGGGGGAAGGGAAGGAGGGGAGGAGAGAAGGAGGGGAGGAGGGGAGGAGGGAAGGAGAGGAGAGGAGGAGGGAAGGAGGGAAGGAGGGGAGGAGGGAAGGAGGGGAGGAGGGGAGGAGGGAAGGAGGGGAGGAGGGAAGGAGGGGGGAAGGGAAGGAGGGGAGGAGAGAAGGAGGGGAGGAGGGGAGGAGAGAAGGAGAGGAGAGGAGGGGAGGAGGAGGGGAGGAGGGGAGGAGGGGAGGAGAGGAGGTGGGGAGGAGGGAAGGAGAGAAGGAGGGGAGGAGAGAAGGAGGGGAGGAGGGGAGGAGAGAAGGAGAGGAGAGGAGGAGGGGAGGAGGGGAGGAGGAGGGGAGGAGGGGAGGAGGGGAGGAGGGGAGGAGGGGAGGAGGTGGGGAGGAGGGAAGGAGAGAAGGAGGGGAGGAGGGGAGGAGGGAAGGAGAGGAGGAGGGGAGGAGAGAAGGAGGGGAGGAGAGGAGGAGGGAAGGAGAGAAGGAGGGAAGGAGGAGGGGAGGAGAGAAGGAGGGAAGGAGAGGAGGAGGGCAGGAGGGAAGGAGGGGAGGAGGGAAGGAGGGGAGGAGGGAAGGAGGGGGAAGAGAGGAGGGGAGGAGGGAAGGAGGGAGGAGGGAAGGAGGGGAGGAGAGAAGGAGGGAAGGAGGGAAGGAGGGAAGGAGGGGAGGAGGGAAGGAGGGGGAAGAGAGGAGGGGAGGAGGGAAGAGATAAGGAGGGAAGGAGGGAAGGGAAGTTGAGCAGGGAGAGGGTCAAACGAGGAAGGAGAGAAAGGAAGGAGAGGACAAATGAAAGAGACGTTACTCTTAAGAGAAAAACCAGAGTGAAGTTGTGAGTTTCAGAAAAGAGGAAACAGGAGTTTGATGGCTTGATTCAAAAGAGTGATTTTAGTGATCTCCTCATCTCACTCTCAGACGAAGAACTAATGAAGGTCATTTCCCCAAATAGAGAGCTTTCCCTTTAATCCAGAGGTGTAGCAACCTCCAGGGCCTCCAGGGGCCTCCAGGACCTCCAGGGGCCTCCAGGGCCTCCAGGACCTCCAGGGGCCTCCAGGACCTCCAGGGTCTCGTACCTGTGATGATGTCCTCGATGGCCCCGTCCTTGCCCTCCCTCACCAGGGGAGACACCTGCCTCCTCTTCAGCTCCGCTATCAGGTCCATCTGCGGCGGTTTGGACGTCACGCAGACCTGAAACGACCAAAACCGCTTAAAGGAGGACTTCATCGTTTGATGTCCGTCAAACAAACAGCTGAAGCTGCAATGACGAACTTTACGCTGTGTGGAGTCTGGCGCCCCCTGTGGACTA
>NC_046984.1:17281657-17291657 GCF_009769545.1 Cyclopterus lumpus | reverse complement strand
TGAGCTGCACGTTCTCGGGGAAGTTGCCCACGAAGGTGAGGGTGCTGATGCGCTGCGGGAGCCGCGGGATCTTGCTGAAGCGCACCATGAAGCGGTCCTCCTCGCTGAGCTCGCCCAGGGGGCGGCCCTCGCACTCGTAGCCGTGGATGAGCTTGGCCTCGTACTCCGTGGGGATGAAGCGCTCCAGCAGCTCCAGGAAGTCCAGGCTCAGAGCTCTCTGGTTGTACCTGTAGGGGGGGGGGGGGGGTTAAAAACCAGTAGAGACCAGCGTGGTCACGTGACTCTCGGGTACGTACGTCTCGATTGCGCAGCAGATATCCGACGCAGCCACTCCTTCCTTGCGCAGGGTGATGGCCAGGTTCTTGGCCCTGTTGGGCTCCATCAGAGACACCTTGCTGGGGGTCTTGTGGGCCAGTTTCATCTTGAGGGTCCCCAGTTGTGCAGGGGCCGACTGAGCCTTGGTCTTGAACTGCTCCTCGAAAGTCGCCATGTTAAGCTCCTAAGAAGAGAAGAAAGAACGAGATTTAAGTGAAGAGACGGGATTACGAGTTGGTTTGTCACGGCAGGAAAAGGAGAAGAAAAACTATTAAACATTCTCTTAATTAATAAATGTATCATGTATAAATATATATAAAATAAATATATATCACAAATACATATAAATATATATACATATATAAAAAGGTATATATTTATATATATATATATATATTTAAATATATATGTATATAGTAAATATATATATACATAAATATATATACATATATAAAAAATAAT
The DNA here is from genome assembly GCF_009769545.1 of Cyclopterus lumpus. NCBI lineage: Eukaryota > Metazoa > Chordata > Actinopteri > Perciformes > Cyclopteridae > Cyclopterus > Cyclopterus lumpus. Next base: position 17,290,880 of record NC_046984.1, on the reverse strand, counting down.
ATATTTATATATATATATGTTTATATATATATATAATTAAATATATAAGTATATGTATAAATATATATATATATATATATAATTTAAAAAATATATATATATATATATATATATAAATATATATTTAAAATATATATATATGAATAAATAAATGGAGACTCGACTGAGAACAACACGGTTTAGTTCATGGACCTCTAAGACGTTCTCGTCGTCCAGCTCCGTGAAGATGGTTCCGGCCACCTGGTTGGATTTGAGCGCCTGCCAGTTCAACAGCGGCATGCGGTATTTGGTTTGAATGGGCTTCTTCTTTTTACAGCCTGGAGGGAGAAATATTCAATCGGAATCATTATACAGAGGAATAAGTTTATTTTTCTGACTTTTCTCTAATATTCTTTCATAAAAGTACACACAGAAAACACAAAGTGCTTCACCCAAAGATGATTTCTCTGTGGGTTAAAGTCATAATGTGACAGTTTCAGGTCAAATTAAAATCTTTCTGTGGACTCACCTGAGCTGCCGTCAGTCAAATCTCCTGATAAGTGGGTCGTACCACCTCCAGGAGGCAGCAGGGGTGGTGGAGCCGCTGGGGGTGGTGGTGGTGGAGGAGGAGGAGGTGGAGGAGGAGTTCCTGTTGAGCATGGAGGAGGTGGAGGAGGAGGAGGAGGAGGAGGAGGAGGAGGAGGAGGAGGAGGAGGAGGAGGAGGAGTTGAGCCTGGAGGAGGAGGAGCCTCAGAGACGGGAGGCTGAGGATGTGTGGATGTGGGAGGAGCCTCGAGGGTTTTACCCGAATCTGCTTCTTCTTCAGCTGTCGGAGAACGAGACATTCATTAATTTCATAAAACTTCAGGATAATTAATGTCTTCTCGCAATAACTCCCTGAATATTTTTCTCTACGCCAGAGAAACTGAACTGCTGTTACATTTGATTCTTCTCCTTTAATTCATGGAGGGAGGCTCTGGGTCCATTTACGCCCACTCACTTCGTTGCATTGGCTCGGTGACGGGGACCAGCTGGAGGTCCAGGTGTCCGGAGGAGGAGCGCTGCATTCGGACCAGCCCCCGCTCCACCAGAGCCTGAACTTTGACCTCCAGCTCCTTCAGGGCCTCGGTGGATCGATCCCGGTCTCTCTCTCTCTCTCTCTCCTGCTCACGTTCTAGCTCCCTCTCTCGTTCTCGCTGCTGCAGGAGAGTCACCTGGGAGCAGGATTCACGTAGACCCTCCTAGGACACACAAACAGGAAGTAGTTCTATGTATCCATGACAACATCACTAACGCCTCAGCATATCACCAGCGTTACACGTTCTCATTATGTCTGATGTGTATAATAAGAAAGCTGCATTCTCTCTACTGACCACCAGGGGGCGACTCCTCTGGTTGTATAGAAGTCTATGCTTCATGTGTTAAAGCTGCATTCTCTCTATTGACCACCAGGGGGCGACTCCTCTGGTTGTATAGAAGTCTATGCTTCATGTGTTAAAGCTGCATTCTCTCTATTGACCACCAGGGGGCGACTCCTCTGGTTGTATAGAAGTCTATGCTTCATGTGTTAAAGCTGCATTCTCTCTCCTGTCCACCAGGGGGAGACTCCTCTGGTTGTATAGAAGTCTATGCTTCATGTGTTAAAGCTGCATTCTCTCTCCTGACCACCAGGGGGAGACTCCTCTGGTTGTATAGAAGTCTAAGCTTCATGTGTTAAAGATGCATTCTCTCTACTGACCACCAGGGGGCGACTCCTCTGGTTGTATAGAAGTCTATGCTTCATGTGCTAAAGCTGCATTCTCTCTACTGACCACCAGGGGGCGACTCCTCTGGTTGTATAGAAGTCTATGCTTCATGTGTTAAAGCTGCATTCTCTCTCCTGACCACCAGGGGGCGACTCCTCTGGTTGTATAGAAGTCTATGCTTCATGTGTTAAAGCTGCATTCTCTCTCCTGACCACCAGGGGGCGACTCCTCTGGTTGTATAGAAGTCTATGCTTTCAAAATGAAGTCTTCAAGAGAACTTTGTTGAACACGTTTAAACACATTTGAAAATAGGGAAATGGACAAAACAGGTTAAATAAAAGTAATAAAAGTGTTTTAATTAATGAAGTAACGTGTTATTTAATATGGAGATATGAACATGAAACCCAAGTTGTACTGTGTCTTTAAATAAAAATGAAACGTAAAGAGGGGGGCGGGGATCTCTACCTTGAGGAGCTCCACTTCTTTTGTGGTCTGAATGAGCTTCTTCTCCATGTCAGACACTTTCTCCATCGCCTCCCTCTCGCTCTCCTGAAGCCTGGAGCTCAGCTGTGGCAGAACAATCCATGCATTGTGATTTCCTCCACACACACACTGTGTGCATGTGTGTGTGTGTGTGTGTGTGTGCGCAGCCTGTCTACCAGTGTGTTGTGCTCCTGCATCTCCTCCATGTGCTCCAGCAGGGCGTTCTTGGTCTCGGCGTCCTCCAGCAGAGCGCCCACATCAAACAGGTTGTCCAGGTAGGCCTGGATCTGCACCAGCAGCCGGTCGCTCTCCGTGAACTTCAACCTCTGCGTGTTGGAAGAAGGAGAACGAGTTATGGAGAGTCGTGACGCAGAAAAACGTGTCACGGTTTCAGGGTCAAAAGGTCAAAAGGTCAAACGGGCCTCCAGGTAGTCGTCCAGCCCGTGCTGAGTGAACTCGTACTGGAGGTGGACTCTGAAGTTCATGTTTTCCACCGAGTGGACCACGATGTTGATGAACTGCATGCAGGCCACCTGGTGGACAGACGGAGGAACTGCTTATATTACTATGTATCCATTATACATTTTACATTATTATTAAAGAATAACTTTTGAAAGAAAAATAATATTTATATATATATAATTATTATTTTTCTTTTAAATAAAATAAAACAATTTAAAAGAAAAATAATAATTATATATTATATATATTTATTATTTTTCTTTTAAATTTTATTATTTAAATTGTACTTTTTCCAATTTAAATTTTATTATTTAAATTGTACTTTTTCCAATTTTCCCAAATCTTTTTTGGATTTACAAAAACATGCTAAAACACAGAGGAATTATTAAAACACACTTGAGCCTCTTCGAAAAGATTATTACAACAACAACAACAAAAATCACATGCCAAAATATTTCATAGATTAAAAAAAATATTTAAATTATTCTAGCAGTGTTATTATTAAATCAGAGTGAGGTTCTCTTCAGCTTCACCATGAAGTCGATGTTGCTGTCCTCGTGGCTGAAATACTCCATGAGCTTCTCGAACCGACTTCTCTCTCCACACACCTGAAGAAACAACAAAAACAACAACAACAACCAGTAAACAGAATTATAATAATGAGTCAGTCAGATCACAGCAGGCGGCGTTAAACTACCGATGATTAATAATCACCTTGATGCATAATTAAATAAATCTGGTAGAAGATTTTGTCTCTCCACATGTGCCCACAAGGGGGCAGTGTGCTCACACAACGGAAGCAACACACTGTGACTGTGTGTGTGTGTAAATGTGTGATCTAGTGCCTCAGTGTGTTTGTTTGTTTGTTTGTTTGTTTGTTTGTTGGGAGTAAAGTTTCAGGGACGAACACAAATGATAAACAACAATAAAACGAGCGCTTCTCTTTTCCTCCTGCAGGATTCACACAAACGAGGCTGTAGCTAAGTGATCATTGTGTTTACCAACAGACCCCCCATGACCCCCCCCCCCCCCCCCCCCCCTTCTCTGACTCCGCCCCCCCCCCCCCCCTCCCTTCGGCCCACTCATGTCCTGCTTAATAATGCAGCCAACCTGACAGCCTGCACCACCCAAAACAAAGCCCACGTTCTGCTACTGGGACACATGATCCGGCTCCTGGATCTCTATCGCTGCCTCCATCTTTTCTCTCTACAGGTGTGCAACAACAAGTCAACAACAAGTCAACAACAAGTCAACAACAAGTCAACAACAAGTCGTGCATAGTTTCCTGTTTTCTTTATTAAAAAAGGATGCTGATATTCTGGAGGATCAATCCACCGCTGAAAATAGTCCCAAACAAATGCAATAATTCATCCTGTTTAGTAATAAAAACTACAGTGACCAGCTCTTTGAGGACATTACATAAAGAAATATGACATCATCATTATACAATTGTATTTTTGTTACTGCAGGGGGCACCAGAACCAATACAACATGTGCATGTAGTGTTGGTTCTGGTGCCCCCTGTGGACTAAAGTGGTAGTGTTGGTTCTGGTGCCCCCTGTGGACTAAAGTGGTAGTGTTGGTTCTGACGCCCCCTGTGGACTAAAGTGGTAATGTTGGTTCTGGCGCCCCCTGTGGACTAAAGTGTTAGTGTTGGTTCTGGTGCCCCCTGTGGACTAAAGTGGTAGTGTTGGTTCTGGCGCCCCCTGTGGACTAAAGTGTTAGTTTTGGTTCTGGTGCCCCCTGTGGACTAAAGTGGTAATGTTGGTTCTGGTGCCCCCTGTGGACTAAAGTGGTAGTGTTGGTTCTGGTGTCCCCTGTGGACTAAAGTGGTAGTGTTGGTTCTGGTGTCCCCTGTGGACTAAAGTGGTAGTGTTGGTTCTGGTGCCCCCTGTGGACTAAAGTGGTAGTGTTGGTTCTGGTGTCCCCTGTGGACTAAAGTGGTATTGTTGGTTCTGGCGCCCCCTGTGGACTAAAGAGGTAGTGTTGGTTCTGGTGCCCCCTGTGGACTAAAGTGGTAGTGTTGGTTCTGGCGCCCCCTGTGGACTAAAGTGGTAGTGTTGGTTCTGGTGCCCCCTGTGGACTAAAGTGGTAGTGTTGGTTCTCGCGCCCCCTGTGGACTAAAGAGGTAGTGTTGGTTCTGGCGCCCCCTGTGGACTAAAGTGGTAGTGTTGGTTCTGGCGCCCCCTGTGGACTAAAGTGGTAGTGTTGGTTCTGGTGCCCCCTGTGGACTAAAGTGGTAGTGTTGGTTCTGGTGCCCCCTGTGGACTAAAGTGGTAGTGTTGGTTCTCGCGCCCCCTGTGGACTAAAGAGGTAGTGTTGGTTCTGGCGCCCCCTGTGGACTAAAGTGGTAGTGTTGGTTCTGGTGCCCCCTGTGGACTAAAGAGGTAGTGTTGGTTCTGGCGCCCCCTGTGGACTAAAGTGGTGGTGTTGGTTCTGGCGCCCCCTGTGGACTAAAGTGGTAGTGTTGGTTCTGGCGCCCCCTGTGGACCAAAGTTGAGCTCTCCTCCTCACATTTTGTATTTTCAGTCGTTTCACTCGTGTCCGTCGTATTTTCTTCTCGTCGTCGTTCTCACCAGAGCTCAATAAAAACGGACTGAACGTCGGCTCGTGAAGGACTGATGCTCATTGTGTTTGTTTGTTTGTTGTTCATTATTAGTTAGTCAGTAAAAGGTTTTAAATGACGAACTAAGAAGCAGATAAAAAGGGGGACATTTTCTATTCAACTCAGCCAATTAGAATCCACGCGTTCCCGTTTCTGTCCCTCTGGATGAACCCAACCTCCTGGAACTGATGTCTTAAGTCCAATAATAATAAAGAGGATCTGAATCCAGACTTCCTTGTTGCCGGGCAGGTTTCAGACCCTCTTGACATCCACTAATAATAGACCCTCCTGGTTCAGGTCTGTCTGCGTTGGTTGAACAGTTGCTGAGAGCGAGCCGAGGAGGTCAGAGGTCGACTCAACCAGTTGTCCCGCCTCTTCAGTCAGGCGGGAGCAGCTGACGGACAGGAGGGGGGGGGGGGGGGGGGGCTGTAACACTAACACCACCTCCAGGTGAAGCTGATGGTTTGAAATGTGTCCGTAGTGCAACAAACGAGATCCGTAATATTTGTTATTATTATTTAATCTTTATTTCTGTAGTTCCGTAGTAATTTTTAAATAGAATTATTATTTTATATATGTTTGATATTTCATCGAGCTGCATAGTTGGTTGGTTCACTGCAGCTGTATTAACCCAAAATAAAAACTTTTGTTGTGATTTAATTGCAATGAACCAATAACAAGGAACGACGATATAGAAACAGAATGATGTTGATTTGTAAACAGTCTAAATTCATGTTTTTGTTTGTTTCCTCCGCAAGACGACAAGCAAACAACTTTTAAAAAGCTTGTTTTCTGAATGGAGTCTGGATGCTAACGTTACAACGTTGTTGTTGTAGCAATGGAGTCTGGATGCTAATATTGTAGCAATGCGTCTGGATGCTAACGTTGTAGCAATGGAGTCTGGATGTTAATGTTGTAGCAATGCGTCTGGATGCTAATGTTGTAGTAATGGAGTCTGGATGCTAATATTGTAGCAATGCGTCTGGATGCTAATATTGTAGCAATGCGTCTGGATGCTAACGTTGTAGCAATGGAGTCTGGATGCTAATATTGTAGCAATGCGTCTGGATGCTAATGTTGTAGCAATGGAGTCTGGATGCTAATGTTGTAGCAATGGAGTCTGGATGCTAATATTGTAGCAATGCGTCTGGATGCTAACGTTGTAGCAATGGAGTCTGGATGCTAATGTTGTAGCAATGGAGTCTGGATGCTAATATTGTAGCAATGGAGTCTGGATGCTAACGTTGTAGCAATTAGACCAGTTAGTGAGGATCCACAGAGTAGAAGCTTAAAGAACCTCTTTGAAGCTGTCGAAGGCGGAGAGGATGATGTCGTGGCCTCCTCTCACCAGGCACACGGCCGCCAGCAGCTCCAGGACCAGCGCCTTCGTCCTGAGGAGCAGATATGTGCATTCGAGCCTCAGAATTTAGGGTTCCTCTGGACTCGTGAGCTCAGATATTAAAGGTTCCTGTACCTCGGGTTCCTGTTGTTGAGGCTGAGCGTGATCTCGTTGACGCAGCAGGGATGCTTCATCACCTGGTTGAACCCAGACTGACACACACACACACACACACACGCACACGCACGCGCACGCACACACACACACACACACACACACACACACACACACACACACACACACACACACACACACACATATGAAAACAAAAGACTTTTGACTGTGATCATATTTAAAATAAACTACATCACTTATTTTCTTCTTATTATTTTTTTAATCTTTAAATTAAATGTAAATGTTCTGCCATGAGAAGAAAACCTCATTTTTAGAGATGAAAAATGATCCTCGGGATTTTATTTCTTAATAAAAAATATCAAGTAAAAACATTATATAGATCAATTTCTTCTTTTTATATTTGGTCAAAATTATGAGATGAAATATTTATAGTATTAATATACGACTAAAAAAGTCTGTATCTTTTTAAATGTGCATTAATATAGAAGGAATGATATAATTTATAATGTTAAGTTATTTTATTTCGTATCTCTTAAATTTGAATTTAATGTAAAATTAGAGAACTTAAAAATCACTTCTTTTTTTTTTTACTTAACTTCTGTTTCGCTTTATGCAGTTTAACAAAAATGATGATTAAGAAAGTAAAAATCTAAATGTGTAATATGTCATAATTATTATTTTTAATAAGCATGTGTTATACCTGGTAGTTCATGATGGCCCGTAGGCACATGATGCACAGGTGGACGTCGTCCGTCTGGCTGGAGGCCCGAGAGCTCCGCTGGCCTCTCCTGTGTGGGAGAGAGTGGAATCAGCAGGTGAGGGAACCTTTCAGGTCGAGGTTCCTTAAAGAACCATTTCCTGAAACGCCTCTTTAAAGAAGCCACGAAGAACCTTATAAAAAATGGTTCTTTGAGGAACTTTAAAAAAAAAAAAGAAGTTCTTTATGGGCCAAATGTTTCATTAAAGAATCTTTTTCTAATGGCTCTTCAGCTATATATACTTTTTTTTAAAATATACATATATATATTTAAAAAAAATATATATATATAAAAAATATATATTATATATAGATATATGTATACATATATATATATGTTTTATATATTTATATATAAATACAATATATATATATATATATAAATATATTTGTTTTATATATAAATATTTAAAAATAATATATATATATATATATATATATATATATATATATACATATAAATATATATACATACATATATATTAACATCCCCAACAATCCAACAACTCAGGGTTAGGGTTAGGAAGAACCCTTTAATATCCCAAAGAACCATATGACACCTAAAATAAAATGGATCTTTTGTAGGTGATGGTTCTTCGGGGAACCACACAGCTTTTTAAAGAACTATTTAAGAACCATTATTTTTCTGTGTGGTACGCCGTCACTAAAATACGTCTTCGTTGACCAATTAGTGAGCACGAAAGACACAAACCCACCTGTCAATCATCCGAATCCCACCTGACAGTCGGGGGAGGTGCACAGAAACGTAGAGAAGGAGTCGAGTGTCGTCACGTTCATAAATAAACACACACGTGTTGGAACGGGAGGCCACGAATATGACAAGAATGTAGTCCTTAGATCAGAGACGTGTGTGTGTGTGTGTGCGTGTGTGTGTGTGTGTGTGTGTGTGTGTGTGAGCCTGTTGAACCCCAGCCCGACCTTTTCCCCATAAAACCTTTCAGACTTCATTGAACTAATTTAATTATTTTATGACTGACGTGAATAAAGTTGAAATATTTCTGCCTTTCACAGTTTAGACATAAAAAACTAAAATGTACGACGGCAATATTATCAATATTAAATATAAATCATTATAATATTGTTACTGATTCATTATATATTTAATTAAAATGTAATTAATTATTGACGTGTTATCGGTGTTCCTTATTTTATATCCTATTATTTTTTATTATATTGTCATTATTTTAAATATATTTATAATATTCTCTTATTATCTAATGTATATAATTATGTTGTATTATATTGTTAACACTTAAATTATATACCTAATTATCTTCTCTAATCTAATGTATATTAATATTTGTTTATTGTATTGTTATTACATTTCTTTTCTTTTATTATCTAATGTATATTCATAATTTGTAATTAGTCTTGATCTATTGTAAAATGTCATATAAGGGCAATACATATTCTTACTGTATGTATAAATAAATACAAATATATTGTGTTATGATAATGTAAATTAAAAACAAAATAAAGACCAATTAAATTCAACTAACTCTATAGAAGAAGAAGGATTTCTGTATATGAACAGAATTGTTGTGTTTTTGTATACATGTATATTTTCTTATAGACTTCTATACAACCAGAGGAGTCGCCCCCTGGTGGTCAGTAGAGAGAATGCAGCTTTAACACATGAAGCATAGACTTCTATACAACCAGAAGAGTCGCCCCCTGGTGGTCAGCAGAGAGAATGC
>NC_046984.1:17074157-17276657 GCF_009769545.1 Cyclopterus lumpus | reverse complement strand
ATTACTGACCTAACTCTGTAGTAATAACACATGACTGATCTAACTGTAGTAATAACACATGACTGATCTGACTGTAGTAATAACACATGACTGATCTGACTCTGTAGTAATAACACATGACTGATCTAACTGTAGTAATAACACATGACTGATCTGACTCTGTAGTAATAACACATTACTGATCTGACTCTGTAGTAATAACACATTACTGACCTAACTCTGTAGTAATAACACATGACTGATCTGACTGTAGTAATAACACATTACTGACCTAACTCCGTAGTAATAACACATTACTGATCTGACTCTGTAGTAATAACACATTACTGACCTAACTCTGTAGTAATAACACATGACTGATCTAACTGTAGTAATAACACATGACTGATCTGACTGTAGTAATAACACATGACTGATCTGACTCTGTAGTAATAACACATGACTGATCTAACTGTAGTAATAACACATGACTGATCTGACTCTGTAGTAATAACACATTACTGATCTGACTCTGTAGTAATAACACATTACTGACCTAACTCTGTAGTAATAACACATGACTGATCTGACTGTAGTAATAACACATGACTGATCTGACTGTAGTAATAACACATGACTGATCTGACTCTGTAGTAATAACACATGACTGATCTGACTCTGTAGTAATAACACATGACTGATCTGACTGTAGTAATAACACATGACTGATCTGACTCTGTAGTAATAACACATGACTGATCTGACTCTGTAGTAATAACACATGACTGATCTGACTGTAGTAATAACACATGACTGATCTGACTGTAGTAATAACACATGACTGATCTGACTCTGTAGTAATAACACATGACTGATCTGACTGTAGTAATAACACATGACTGATCTGACTGTAGTAATAACACATGACTGATCTGACTGTAGTAATAACACATGACTGATCTGACTGTAGTAATAACACATGACTGATCTGACTGTAGTAATAACACATGACTGATCTGACTGTAGTAATAACACATGACTAGATTAAGAACAATACAACTGCACATTAGAAATGTTGCTTTGTGTGCAACATTGAGAACAAAATGTTCACCCTGAAGGGTCAACATAGTTTGTGTGGATTATGACAAAGAATACTTGGTACTCTTCACAAAGTTGTGATGAAAGACACACACACACACACACACACACACACACACACACACACACACACACACGCCGTGGTGTCCCATATAACAAACACACACGTCAGCTGAACTAATTATAACCGGCACATGAAACCGGGCTGGTCGACAGGAGGAGAACTAGCTCCTCATGTTGTTACAAGTCTTATCCGTTTCCTCCTCTTCGTCACTCCTTCTCGAAGTCGCCGACTCCGAGGAATGTCCGCCGGTCGTTACTTTTTACCTCCGGGCCTCAGCCGACGCCCATGAAACGGCTTTTATATCTGACTTTGGTTCTTTTATGAAGTGATGACACAATCATTTCACACTTTTTTGGAGCTAGAGACAGAAGGTCTAAATACTGAAATGTAGTGTGTGGGCCGAGCTGAAGAACCGGGTCACAGCTGAGGTCACGTGGTGCAGTAAATCAATGCTGTGGAGAGGCTGGATGTGAACCTGATCAATCAGGCCTGAGGATCAATACTTGGTTATAACTGACCCGCTGCATCACAGGAACACAACCTTAGCTTACGCTAACACTTTTAGAGATTTAAAGTATGACATTAAATTATCTGTACTCCAAAAAAAGACTTTTTAAAGGTTTTATTCATGAAGAAAAACTGCTTCGTCAGATTTGACTGACCAAAACAATCCACTCACTATCATCAGGTTTGATCTACATATGTGAGAAGATTGTCACATTTATCCAACAATATCAAAAGGACCGTTTAGCTGTATTCATGTATCAGAATATGCCAGCTGGCATTTCGTTGGTTAGCAGAAGAGTTCACACTACGAGCTACGTTGTGAAAAAATGTAACTTTATGTCACTCTGGACCATCAGTCATCACACTCATCACCCGGCAACAGCAACCTCTGGTTATGGTCAATACTTCCAGTCCTAAAGCTGCATTCTCTCTCCTGACCACCAGGGGGCGACTCCTCTGGTTGTATAGAAGTCTATGCTTCATGTGTTAAAGCTGCATTCTCTCTCCTGACCACCAGGGGGCGACTCCTCTGGTTGTATAGAAGTCTATGCTTCATGTGTTAAAGCTGCATTCTCTCTCCTGACCACCAGGGGGTGACTCCTCTGGTTGTATAGAAGTCTATGCTTCACGTGTTAAAGCTGCATTCTCTCTCCTGACCACCAGGGGGCGACTCCTCTGGTTGTATAGAAGTCTATGCTTCATGTGTTAAAGCTGCATTCTCTCTCCTGACCACCAGGGGGCGACTCCTCTGGTTGTATAGAACTCTATGCTTCATGTGTTAAAGCTGCATTCTCTCTACTGACCACCAGGCGGCGACTCCTCTGGTTGTATAGAAGCCTATGCTTCATGTGTTAAAGCTGCATTCTCTCTCCTGACCACCAGGGGGCGACTCCTCTGGTTGTATAGAAGCCTAGGCGTCTTGCGTTGCGCTGAATGTTTTTTCATACATAAACAAATTAAAAGCACTTGGCTTTGATGTAGAAACTTCAGCGAGTCAGACATATAAAACACAGCCTGTCGAGTTTCATATTTAATTTAATTATCGTCTCTGGCTCTCTGCCGTGTGATGGAGACACGATGAGTGTGAAAGCAACTCGTCACACAATAACGGCCTCAGTGTGTTCAAGGATTAGGAAACTCTGGTTTCAAAATGCAGATTTAAGTGGCGTCAGAGAGCGAAGCGACCTTTACACCGGCTGTGAGCAGGAAGCGAGGCTCAGGAGGTCGACGTGTTGAATCCGGCTCGTTCCTGCATCTCTAAACGCGCCGACGGTCCCGAGCGGACGGGTCGATGGCAGCGTCGCGTGAACAGGAACCAGCTGCAGCAGTGGATGAATAATTACTGCTCCTTGCTCTCCTTCTTCCCCCGAACTCAAAGCACGTCTGATTCCTCTGCGTCGCAGTGAAGTTTCATTTGGCAGGAACACAGAAACAGGCTAAATGTAATATACACGCTGTAAAACACCGCCATGTTTAGGGGTGCAGAACGAGCCACACCAAGTATGAGAGAACTGAAGCTCCGCCCCCGCCACTACATGGTTTACAACATCTATTCTTAATTTATTAAGTTTATTAATATTGAATGTGTCCAAAATTGCACCAAATTCAACAAAGTTCCTTCCAGATATACAAAGCACACACACGGTTAATACACATCGAGACCTGTCAATCACCTCGTAGCCCCGCCCCTAAAGCATCCCCTGCTTTATGGTCTGTTTGACTCTAAATTATCATAATTTACTAAATGAACATCACGCTGTATTGAAGAAGACTTGAAACTAGAGATTGAGACCAAAAACTAATGTTTACAATGTTTACTGAGGGAATACATCAAGAGAAGTAGAGTCATTTATATAGACTTCTATACAACCAGAGGAGTCGCCCCCTGGTGGTCAGGAGAGAGAATGCAGCTTTAACACATGAAGCATAGACTTCTATACAACCAGAGGAGTCGCCCCCTGGTGGTCAGGAGAGAGAATGCAGCTTTAACACATGAAGCATAGACTTCTATACAACCAGAGGAGTCGCCCCCTGGTGGTCAGGAGAGAGAATGCAGCTTTAACACATGAAGCATAGACTTCTATACAACCAGAGGAGTCGCCTCCTGGTGGTCAGGAGAGAGAATGCAGCTTTAACACATGAAGCATAGACTTCTATACAACCAGAGGAGTCGCCTCCTGGTGGTCAGGAGAGAGAATGCAGCTTTAACACATGAAGCATAGACTTCTATACAACCAGAGGAGTCGCCCCCTGGTGGTCAGTAGAGAGAATGCAGCTTTAACACATGAAGCATAGACTTCTATACAACCAGAGGAGTCGCCCCCTGGTGGTCAGGAGAGAGAATGCAGCTTTAACACATGAAGCATAGACTTCTATACAACCAGAGGAGTCGCCCCCTGGTGGTCAGGAGAGAGAATGCAGCTTTAACACATATTTACTCACTTTAACCAGCTTAAAGTGATTAAATGTTATTTCCTTTTCTCCGTCTGTTAATACAGAAATATAGATTCATAATTCCACCCACTGCCGCATCCCCTATTGGGAAATATGCAAAGTGTTATGTAAAACACCGAAGGGAGGGGGGAGGGGGGGGGGAGGGGCATCAGAGACAAACATTGCAGCACTGTGAGGATTTCTGTCGCTCTGATATCGATTCTCTCAGATTGAAAACACTGCAGTGGCATCAGACTCAACCAAAACACACACACACACACACACACACACACACACACACACACACACACACACACACACTCACACACACACACACACACACACTTTGGACCAGTTTGCAGCATTCCTCACTTTTAGTGTCTGGTTTGTATGCAGACGGAGTTTCACAAGATTTTGCAATCGATGCAGACTCAGCAGAAGTCGAGGGAGGGGTGTGTGTGTGTGTGTGTGTGTGTGTGTGTGTGTGTGATCTACATTGTGTGGGACGGGACGGCGCTGAAGCAAAAAAGCAAAATGAGGGGAAACGACTTCAGATGCAGCAGTTTGTGTTCGAGAGCCGCACGACGCAGCCTGTGTGTGTGTGTTTGAGTGTGTGTGTGTGTGTGTGTGTGTTTGTGTGTGTGTGTTTGTGTGTGTGTGTGTGTGTTTGTGTGTGTGTGTGTGTGTGTTTGTGTGTGTGTGTGTGTGTTTGTGTGTGTATGTGTGTGTTTGTGTGTGTGTGTGTGCGTGTGCGTGTTTGTGTGTGTGTGTGTGTGCGTGGGTGTGTATGTATGTGTGTGTGTGTATGTGTGTGTTTGTGTGTGTATGTGTGTGTGTGTGTGAGTGTGTATGTGTGTGTGTGTGTGTATGTGTGTGTTTGTGTGTGTGTGTTTGTGTGTGTTTGTGTGTGTGTGCGTGTGTGCGTGTGTGTTTGTGTGTGTGTGTGTGTGTGTATTTACTGGAAGTGGAGACTTCATATGCAAACAGCCACCTGCATGCAAAGCCAGAGGTAGTCTGGATTATGGGATGGCTCACACAGACCTTGTTTCACTGTGCAGGACGACCAGAAGTACGTTTACATTAATGTTCAGTGTGGTTCGTTCTTGGTTTGGAACCCTGCAGTTGGGAAATCCTAGAACACTTTAAACCTGTATTTAAATCTCTTGTCAACGTGTCAACGTGTCAACATGTCAAGGTGTCAAGGTGTCAAGGTGTCAAGGTGTCAACGTGTCAATGTGTCAAGGTGTCAATGTGTCAAGGTGTCAACATGTCAAGGTGTCAAGGTGTCAAGGTGTCAACGTGTCAATGTGTCAAGGTGTCAAGGTGTCAAGGTGTCAAGGTGTCAAGGTGTCAAGGTGTCAAGGTGTCAATGTGTCAAGGTGTCAAGGTGTCAACGTGTCAACGTGTCAACGTGTCAATGTGTCAAGGTGTCAATGTGTCAAGGTGTCAACATGTCAAGGTGTCAAGGTGTCAATGTGTCAAGGTGTCAAGGTGTCAACATGTCAAGGTGTCAAGGTGTCAAGGTGTCAAGGTGTCAATGTGTCAACATGTCAACGTGTCAACATGTCAACATGTCAACGTGTCAACGTGTCAACGTGTCAACATATCAACGTGTCAACATGTCAACGTGTCAACGTGTCAATGTGTCAACGTGTCAACGTGTCAACATGTCAACATGTCAACGTGTCAACGTGTCAACATGTCAACATGTCAACATGTCAACGTGTCAACATGTCAACATGTCAACGTGTCAACGTGTCAACATGTCAACGTGTCAACGTGTCAACATGTCAACGTGTCAACATGTCAACATGTCAACATGTCAACGTGTCAACATGTCAATGTCAACGTGTCAACATGTCAACGTGTCAACATGTCAACGTGTCAACGTGTCAACATGTCAACATGTCAACATGTCAACGTGTCAACATGTCAACATGTCAACGTGTCAACATGTCAACACTGTGAATGAAGTTCTGTGACGACGCTCCAGACTTAAGAATCTCTACATCGTTTATTGCTCAGACGAGAGGAATGCAAGTCGTCCGGCCGCATATCGAACGCTCCAAAACATCCCGTTCAGGTCGCCGGGCGCCGACGTGTTTTCTGTCAATCAAGTTTTATCTACCGGATATGAGCCATAAAACCACGAGAAGGATGTCTGTGGTCCTCCGATCTACAGGTGGAGGAGACTTCTGTGTTTCATGAGCAAGAAAAGTCATGTAAATAATGGGTGTTAGAAGTGTTTTAGTGACAAGAATTGTGTTTGTTTACAGGAAAACAAACTCCTTTCAGTACGACATAAACAAAAAATAAAGAAAAGAGAGGTTGGTGTAAATGGTATAAATAAATAAAATGTATTAAATAAATGTAATACATTCAATACATTTAATAAATGTGATAAATTTAAAATTAAACAAATTTAATACATTTAATATATTTAATAAAATATATAATAAAATTAATTTATTTTCGCAGATTCACATCGCTGAATAGTTACGATGCAAAATATGTGCGTGCTGTTAATTAATTCATCAGGGTTGACGCGCGCGGCGTCTCTGCGGCGCTCCTCAGGCCGCATGCGGTCACTTCCTGGTCACCGGTTGCAAAAACAAACCAAGATGGCGCCGAACCCGAGGCTTCAAAAACATCCACGGACCAACGTGTGACGTCGTCATGGTGACGTAGTCCGTGGGACTCAGAGGCCGAGGCCCAAAGTGTCTCCACAAGCTTTTAAATAATAACTCTTTGTAGCATCTGACCTGCTCCAAAATATATAATATCTTCATAAAGACGACGATCGAAGCTGAATTTGAATCTGTGATGAAAAGAATAAAGTTTAGCCCCCCCCCCCCCCCCCCCATCATTACCCCATAGCACCCTGCAGTAAGCTCCCCATGAAGGGCCTCTCATGCACCTCCACGGCGGCGTCGTGTACCTGGCACGGCGATAAGCTCGCCCTGGCGACGTGCACATTTCCAACATATTCCACATTCCGTGCGACACGAAGCCGACTCACCAGCACGGCCCCGAAGCGCCGCTCCAGCTCCTCCTCGGGTGGCACCGGGAGTTTGATTCCAGCTCGTCTCCGGGGGCCCGCGGAGCCGGGAGGGGCCACCGCCGCCTTGCCCTCCTTCCCCTGAGGCACCTCCATGCTCCCTGCTGCGTTTCCCATGATTGTGAACAAGTAAATAACCAGCTGAAGAAAAAAAAATAACCTGCCAAAAAGGATTAGAATAAAAAACTAATCTTGTATCTAGTTGTTGAAAGTTTGAGGCTCCGGCCTGTGACCTTTGGTTATGTCCATGACCCCCCCGGTCTGTTGACCGCTCACCACTCAAACCAGGAGAGAGCAGCGGGGTGAAATCCACCCCCGCCTCTGAATGAGGTCCCGATGCATTATGAAACCCTAGAGAGGGGAAGGGGATATCCTGAGAGTGACAGGCCGGGTGACAGCTGAGTGAAAGGGGGGGGGGGGGGGTTCAGAGGCAGCAATGAGAAGTAGAACAAATAAAAATGAAGATGAAGCAGGAGGAGATCTGACTTCTGTTCTTCTGCACAACTCTGAAAGGAAACTAGTCCTCAAGCTGCAGAGCTCCCTGCTGAGGACCCTGAGCCGGTCTCTGGAAGACCCCCATCTGCTGCCGGATGCTGGGAGGCCTTTTGGTCTGCGGGTCCGGAGGAGGGGAAAGGCAGAGGTCCAGCAGGCGGACTCCCGGTCTCTCTGAAACAGGGACCCGGAGAGAGAGACGGGCGGCGGCGGCGGCGGCGTTGGTCCTCGCAGCGGAGAGCGCGGAGCTCTCTGGGTCCTAGCGCCTCCGGGTTCAAGGAGGCGCATGTGACTTTCTACAGAGAGATAAAACGTTCAAGAATTTTACAAGATTGATTTTCAATATATTTGTTTCCTGATCTTTAATATATCCCATAATAAACACCAAATGAATTAACAAGTACTGCCACTTACGTTTTGAGGGAACATATTTATATTTTATTCAATAAATACCGTTAATCAAAGTCCATTAATGAGTTAAACACGGGACATGAGACCAAAGTAACTACTTATTTTAACCCAAAACGCAATCTTTAAATTTTTACTGAGCCCAGAAGTTCTGTTTTCCTGAAACTGTAAACGCTCCACGTTGATACGCATGCGTGAGAAGCTTAAAGTCTTTTTACTCACTAAATATGAGTCTTTTCAGATTTAGGGGGTCAACATATCTGGTGTGAAAGGTCACATTTCCTTTAGGGTCCGTTGCATCGAGAGGCTGCATCCGGGACCTTTGGACATTCATAAGTAATGAGCGCCACGCTGACACCTGTGAGTCCGGCCACACCTGGTCAACGGGAGACAATGGAGCGCGACGCGTTCAGGGACTTACAGGAAAGTTAGAATTTAGAATAAAGTCATGATGGATACAAAAAAAAAAACATCCACAGAATTCGCATTCATACACAGAAACAACTAAAAGGATGGAAGAAACAGAAAAATATGACGTTAATATTATGTTTTAGCTTCTCAACTGTGAGGATAATTTTGTATATATAGATACATAAACTATATATATATTATAATATATATATGGGTATATATTATAATATATATAGGTATATGTATATATATTATATGTAGGAATATATATATATATACAGTACATAGTTATAATATTATATATACATATATATATATACATATATAGTATATAGTTATAATATTATATATATATATATATATATATATATATATATATATATATATATATATATATATATATATATATATATATATATATATATATATATATATATATATATATATATATATATATATACGTATCATTATAGAGATGAGTGAAACCTGCTCCTGCCATCTTCAATGACTGGCGTCTCTTTTAAAGGACATCACTGCATCACACTGACATCTAGTGGCCAAAGCGTCACATTGCAGCCGGAGCGCTGTTCTCAACGAGGCTCTGAGGAAATGTTTGGTATTAATATAAATATTGCTGCTATGAATGGTGGGTGAAAAGACGAGTCTTTAAGTTATTAAATGCACTAAAGTTTAATTAACACTATACATACAAATAAACAGTTTATATTCCACACGCTTTGACAACACAGGTCTCACGATGTATCTGTTTATTAAAAAACAACTCTGAAACACACAAAAGCTCAAAAGGCTCAAATCTAAAAAGCACAAAGTTGGACTTCAAACGGGGTTAAAACATTGATTTCAGTTCCTTGAACTACACACGAAAATCTGAGACATCTGCTTCTTGTCACCTGATGGCTGAAAAACAAATTAAGTGTGTTTTTTGTGACTATTTTTGGGGCATAAAGTGACTAAAGTCAACGTGACTAAAGCTGTGAATCAAATGTTTATTAAAGTATTTAAAACTCACGACTGAAACTACAGATTTAGTTTCTCCAACGTTTCAACCAAAACATTAATTTAGATTTTATTTAAAAGACAAAACATGAGAAAAAAAAACTGCAGTACAAATGCAGTAATAACGTGTTAAAAAAAAAACGAATACCAGAAATCCTTAATACAAATAATTAAAGGGAGTTTTAGGTCAATTTAAAGCTACCTGGTTCGATGCCAACATCTTGGTAATTAAGTGCTTTAAAGAGCAAAATAAAAAGGTTTACATGGTCAAGACATAAACAGGAAGTTACAGCGATCCAGACGTGACGCGAAGAAGAGAGGAAAAGAGATCTGAAGTTTGAAATGTTATCTTTTTAATCTGTTAAAAAACAAAGAATTCAAATGATTAGGAAATGAAAGATTGTATTTTTATTGATTAAAACAAATCTTGTCATTAGTAGTTTTAATACAGTGTAATAAGAGTTATATTACTCATAATTGCTCTAATATCTATTTTATATTCATGTGACAACATCTGGATTTATTCTCGTTCATCACCAACACTACATTTTACTAGATTACATGTGAACGCATCACGAGAAGGGTATCATTTACCTTCAGCCAGTACTCATTTTCACTGAGCGGAGCCTGAACGCATCATCATGTAACTGATCTGAACTTCTGCTGGTTCTCCGTTAGCGGTGCTGCTAACGTCACTAGCTAATGTTACTAGCTAACGTCACTAGCTAACTTCACTAGCTAACGTCACTAGCTAACGTTACTAGCTCTCCTCTTGTTGGTCCAAACACTGATTGGTTGTTCACTAAGTCACATGATCAGAGACTAGAAACACATCCATGAGGTCCTGATCACACGTTCTACTGGATACTGGAGGATAAAACATTAAACATAAAAAAAGAAAAACATTTCAAGGTAATCAATCCGCGGTCGATCCGTTACGCCACTAACATCATGTATACCGTTGGGAAATATGCAAATCAACAATTCAAAGTCCACTGCATGAAATATTATTTGGTTCCTGGAAACAGAAAGGTGATGGGAGGCCCGTGTCCGGGGGCCCGTAAATGGTAACACTGCTCGTCATCATTCACCCATTCACACCCATTCATACACTGATGGGAGGAGCCACCTCAGGACTAACTGACATTCACACACAGCGACGGGAGCAATTTGGGGTTAAGTGTCTCGCCCAAGGACACATCGGCATGGACTGCCGGAGCCGGGGATCGAACCACCGATCCTCTGATTGAAGGACGACCCCGCTCTTCCACCGAGTCAGAGTCGCCCCACGTGGGATGTCGGCGCGGGAGGAGCACCGGAGCTGGCGAGGAGATGGAGTTGGAGTTGGTGCTCCTGCTCTGTGGAGCCAGCTGGAGCCCACACCGGCAGCCCGAATCCCGGACCAGCCTCAAGACGTCGTTACGGAAGCGCACGCCCACCAGGGCGTACAGGATGGGGTTGAGGCCGCAGCGGCCGTACGCCAAAGAGCAGGTGACGTACTCCAGCAGCAGGCCGCAGAACGGGCCCGCCATCTTGCGCGACAGCACCACCGTGTACGGCAGCTGGAACGCCAGGAAGACCAGAACCAGAGCCACCATGAGCTTCAGGGTGCGCTGCCGGTGCCACTGCTTCCCCCGCCGGAGCGCGTCCCCTTCCCACAGCACTCGCGCTACCAAGGAGTAGCACGCCACCATGACGGCGAGGGACACGCAGAAGACGGCGACGACGGCGGCGTTGGTGGCCATTTTGAGCCGTTCGCATTTCATCGCGCCGCAGTACGGCTCGCTGTCGTACCACGTCGCCTCGGCGTAGAGGACCTCGGGGAGACTGAGGAGCACCGCGACGAGCCACACGCCGACGGCGGCCGCTTTCCCGACCGCCAGAATCCGCCCGCGCAGCCGGAGCGTCTCCTGCGCCCGGGCCACCACCACGTAGCGGTCCACGCTGACGCAGGCCAGCAGCAGGAGGCCGCTGTACGTGTTGACGGAGTAGCCAGCGCGCGCGACGCGGTGGAGGGCGGCGGACGAGCGGCGGCCCAGAGTGTCGGCGGCCTGCAGCGGCAGCGTGAGGAGCAGCAGCAGGTCGGCCAGCGCCAGGTGGAACAGGAAGACGTCGGTCACGGAGCGCAGCCGCAGGCGGCGGTAGAGGGCGAAGGTGGCGATCACCACGCCGTTGCCCACCACGCCGAGCAGGAAGATCAGGCTGAAGACGCCGATCTGGAAGGTTTTGATGGCGAGCTCCTGCTCCCCGGCCTCGCAGAAGTCTGAGTCCCAGCCACGGAAGTCTGTGGCGTTGGTTGTGTTCCACGAGTAGATGGAAAGGTCGACGCTCTCGTAGTCCACGTAGTCCACGTAGTCCACGTAGTCCACGTAGTCCACGTAGTCCACGTCGTCCTGGACGCTGAGATCCATCGCTGGAAGGGGAAGAAAAATAATTCATCTTGAATTTAGAATTTATCAATGAGAAGAAAAGAAACTTTCCTGTGATTTAAAATGCGTCTCTGCAACTTTTACATCAATCCATGATTTTATTATTTTTAAGACATTTTAACAATTTTAAAAAATCATAAGAAATTCTAAAAAATGTTAAGAACTTGTAAGAAACTTTAAGAGATTTTAAGAAATTAAAAAAGCAATGTTAAGAAATGTTATGAAATTTAAAAGAAATTTCAAGAAATGTTAAAGACATTTAAAGAAATTTTAAAGCCATTTTAAGAAATTTGAAAAGAAATATAAAAAAATGTGAAAGAAATGTTAAGAAATTTGAGGGAAAAACATTTCCCCCTGGGGATGAATAAGGTACATATCTAATCTAAGTGGAAACTGGATAAAAAAAACTAAAAATTCTCTAATTCTAAAATTCATATTCTTTAAAATGTCTTTAATTATTTTACATTCATTGAAGGTAAGTTTGGGCCAAATAACCTGAACAATAAAAGCCTTCTGCAGTCTGTAATGATGATGATGATGATGATGATGAGTCATTCTGGGCTTCTACAAAATGTCACAGTTGTGTGAGGACTAAAAAAAAATTCTTTAGAAAATCTTAAAAAACGATAACCAGCAACTCCTCCACCATCGGGCTGCAGCAGCTGTGGCCTCTGACTCATTCCGCTCTGGTAGCGTGCGACGGGCATCGGGCCGTTGGCTCGGGGGGAAACCGTGGGCAGCGCCAGCCTCTCCAGATCAGTCAGCGTCGCGTGCGATGAAGTCTTCAAAGGACGTTTCCACAATCACCTTTTTATCATTTCATCTTCCACCGGGCTGAAGATGCAGTGAGCTTCATTGTGCTCCTTTATTTTAATATCGCACAACTTCTTTAGTGGAGGACGTAGATATTAAGAAGGAGGACGTAGATATTAAGAAGGAGGACGTAGATATTAAGAAGGAGGACGTAGATATTAAGAAGGAGGACGTAGGACGTAGATATTAAGAAGGAGGACGTAGGACGTAGATATTAAGAAGGAGGACGTAGGACGTAGATATTAAGAAGGAGGACGTAGGACGTAGATATTAAGAAGGAGGACGTAGGACGTAGATATTAAGAAGGAGGACGTAGGACGTAGATATTAAGAAGGAGGACGTAGATATTAAGAAGGAGGACGTAGATATTAAGAAGAAGGACGTAGGACGTAGATATTAAGAAGGAGGACGTAGATATTAGGACGTAGATATTAAGAAGGAGGACGTAGATATTAATCAGGAGGTTCCTTTAAAAAGGTAAGAGGAAAAACTGTGAAGAGGAAAACTATTGTTCTGAGCTGAACAGCGCTGAGATTTATATGATATTTATTTATTTTCCAAGTTATGCTTTGTAACTTTACATTTTTTATTAATTTGAGTCACGGCAACAACAGTTTTGCTTTATTATAATTGACTTACTGTTATATAGCCACAGGCCTCGTAACTCCATGAGGGTTTACAACAAGTAAAACTGCAGTTTGCACAATATGATACGTCTATAAACAATAATACGGCACTCTTTATTGACCCGCTTACGATCAATAAAAGTAGAGCCACTCGGGTGAATTCTTGGTCCATTAAAAACACACGTAAACTGTCTTTAGCAGCATCACTTCTCTGCATCTCAAGGTCCGTTATTACGCTGATGATAATGTGTTGTATATGGTTCTACTCAGACCCACCGAGTCTCTTCAGGGGTTTTGTGCGTCCTAAAAGCAGAAACACTAAATATGTGGTGTTCTCCACATCGATACGCTTCTCTGGCTAATCTGATGAATTCATTATTTATTAATTTCTGTACTTGACTTTGGAGACGTTGTGTGTACTTTCACACTCAAGATGTGTTAATGTGTTTCACACATTCTGTATCGACCATCACAGCTGAAGGGAAACACATCTCTTGATATATTTGGCTCGAATATCATAGTTTCTACATCTCTCCTCCTCCTTATTATGATTATGATTATTATTATTTGACAATAATCATTGTCTGTGCCAGCCAATAATGGCAAAAATGACGTATAATGGACATTTTAAATGAAGTTGTATTTCTTTTTAAGCTTAATTATATAATGTTGAATACTCTCCTAATTGTTTTTATTTGTTTAGTTTATTTTAATAAATAAATCTTATCTTTTAAACATTGGTTATCTCTGCAGCAGCAGACCGCTCGAGTGATACGATGTCATGAAAATAAAATAAAAACATATAAAATTATCACTATTATTCAACTATTATTCAACTATTATTATAGTTTTTTAAATTCTTGTTTAGCATCTTTTTTTGTATTATTTTCTTACGCTGGCGGTTAAAGGTTACGTAACATTTCTAAGGATTTTAATATTGTAAACATTTTCGTCTTTCTTGTCTATATTTAAATGAGGTTCCATCAACCTGATGAAATAGTTTAGATTTTGAGCCTGAAACATTAGTTATCAGTAAACAGTAAATATCATCGACAACGAGCAATATCAGGAAATCCAGCAGCAGTTTCATATGTTTCAGTCATTCTTCACAGCTGTGCGTGACCCCGTTGTCAGGCGGTTGCCACGCGGGAAACCGTGTCACATGACAGGGGAGTGAGTTTCATTCCTCCTGGAGCTACAATGTGATCATATCAAGTTTTCCTTGTGGCGTCACTTTGATCTCCCTTCACTAGAATAACATGTATTACCAACGCGTGTGAATATGAGTCATATGTGAGTCCGATTTCATGACGTAATATCAGTGAGTGATTTAGTGAATATGTCCAATATTCATGTTAATCTCTTTACATGCAAGCTCAGTCATATTTATGAATGTATTTATTGAAAAGTAAATTTATTTAATTTTTGCACTGAATATATACTTCTAATGTCCATATATATACAGTATATATTGCATTTTTTAAATATATATATAAATACATATATATATATATATATATATATATATATACAGTACATATATATGTATATATATATTCATTAAGCATAGAAATGTTTCAGCTAAAATAATATAAAAAATCATCATACAATCTAGAAACAGTCCCTCAATAGGTCTTTATATATGTATATATTTATATTTATATATATATATATACAAATATAAATATACATATATATAAATAATTATATATAAATAAATAAATATATATGTGTATGTATATCTATATACTGTATAAATCTATATACAGATATACATATATATATATATATTTATATATAAATATATATATAACTATATATACATATATATAAATAAATATATATATATAAATAAATATATATATGTGTATGTATATCTATATACTGTATATATCTATTTATAGATATACATAGATATATATTTATATTCATCAAGCATAGAAATGTTTCAGCTAAAATAATATAAACATTCATCACACAATCCATAAACAGTCCCTCAATAGGTCTTTATATATGTATATATTAATATATATAAATATATATATATATATATATATGTATATATATACATATATATAAATAAATATATATATATATGTGTACACAATCCATACACAGTCCCTCGAAGGGTCTGGTGGTCTTACCTGTGCTGTTTGAGGTGTGCAGCATTTCAGAAACCTTCCTCCTGGTCTGAGATAGAGATTTGAGAAGCCACCCTTAAAAATAAGCCTGAACCACCTCCAACCAATGAAACCACTTCCTGTTTGCTGACCTCGGCATACCCTCCTGGGTTAGTTGTTTTCGTGTCTCTGAGACCGACTCTGTGCGATGCTTCTCATCATTTGACTAATTCTGATATGATTTCAGATCTGATTTGTTTATCGCTGCTCCTCCATGCAACCGTACTGCATCCATTCGTCACTGCAACTGCATGGGTGGAGTTTTTGTTCATAATCGGTTTTACATTTCTGGATAAACTGCACATTTGGCAATATTTTTTCCCTTGAGAAATCAATAACATGTCCTCATAAGAGGGGTCAACATGCTGTGATCTGCACAGCGTGGAGCCGGAGGTTCAACGGGAGGACGACACTCTCAGGGTGTGAACGCCGGCTCACAACCTTCCGTTCAGCGCCGAGGTCATGAGGTCGTTTGTGGAGTTATCGATAGTCAAAAGGGGAAAAGAACATTTTGGTCCATTTTTCTGTCATGAAAAGTTTAACATTTTCGCTTTAAAGACGACTCGATCGGTTATTTACATCGTTGTTACGTGCAAAGCAACTCGTTAAATATCTTTAGCGTGGCCGTATATTGATGCCTTGACGTGTCATGTCAGTGACCTCTGACCTTTTCATAAAACTACATGTCGGCAGCCGTCCGTGAGTAATATGTTAAAATAAACTGGTAAGCGACATCGAGTGGTTTAAGCAGCAGCGCTGAGGAGCTCTAATAATAAAGTCATAGTTATGTAGTTTGTAAAAAAATATATATATATATTTACATGTATATACATATTTATATTTACATGTATACAACACAATATATTGACTGTAACTGTTAGATTTCCACTGAGAGCTTAGATGGGGATAAAGACATTAGAGCTAAGGACTCATTATTGTTTTCAGAGTTTAGAGGTTTAGGTTGTAAAAAGGAAGCTTTAACTGTTTCACGCTCATGATGAAAGTTATTTATTCTATCCTTACAAATTTGTGCATTTTTGTGTTTTGTGCATTTATTCATTGCAAACTAGCTTCAGTATTACAAATGTAGAGTAACAATGATGAATAGTATTGTATCATCTGCATATAAATGGACTTTGCAATGTTGAGTTGGCAAATAAATATAATTTACAAATAGCGTGAATAACAGGAGGCCCTTATAAAGATCCTTGTTGGACACCTTTATGAGTGAATTAAAACAAAACGTTGCTTTTATCCATCCATCCATTCGTTATACCAGCTTATCCTTTGGAGGGGTCGCGGTGGGCGGGGGCCAGCTGTCAATCACGACCCGCCGCATAAAGACGGGCAATCAATCACCGTCAGTCACAATTTGGAGGCAAATTCAGTGAAACCTAGACTGCGTGTCTTTGGACTGCAGGAGAACGGTTCTAATCCAGAACCTTCTGGCTGTGAGGCGACAGTACGAGCATGTGCTCGGGTGGCAGCGCAGACGTTAGTGGTGGAGAGCGTCCGGTGCTCGCTTGTTGGTGCGTTGCGGTTGTTGTGAACCGGTGTGAACCCGGTGTGAACCTGTGAACCCGGTGTGAAACGGTGTGAAACCGGTGTGAAACTGTGTGAACCTGTGAAACCGTTGTGAAACCGGTGTGAAACCGGTGTGAACTGGTGTGAACCTATGAAACCGTTGTGAACCCGGTGTGAACCGGTGTGAACCTGTGAAACCGGTGTGAACCTGTGAACCCGGTGTGAAACGGTGTGAAACCGGTGTGAAACTGTGTGAACCTGTGAAACCGTTGTGAAACCGGTGTGAAACCGGTGTGAACTGGTGTGAACCTATGAAACCGTTGTGAACCCGGTGTGAACCGGTGTGAACCTGTGAAACCGGTGTGAACCTGTGAACCCGGTGTGAAACGGTGTGAAACCGGTGTGAAACTGTGTGAACCTGTGAAACCGTTGTGAAACCGGTGTGAAACCGGTGTGAACTGGTGTGAACCTATGAAACCGTTGTGAACCCGGTGTGAACCGGTGTGAACCTGTGAAACCGGTGTGAACTGGTGTGAACCTATGAAACCGTTGTGAACCCGGTGTGAACCGTTGTGAACCTGTGAAACCGGTGTGAACCTGTGAAAACGTTGTGAACCTGTGAACCCGGTGTGAAACGGTGTGAAACCGGTGTGAAACTGTGTGAACCTGTGAAACCGTTGTGAAACCGGTGTGAAACCGGTGTGAACTGGTGTGAACCTATGAAACCGTTGTGAACCCGGTGTGAACCGGTGTGAACCTGTGAAACCGGTGTGAACCTGTGAACCCGGTGTGAAACGGTGTGAAACCGGTGTGAAACTGTGTGAACCTGTGAAACCGTTGTGAAACCGGTGTGAAACCGGTGTGAACTGGTGTGAACCTATGAAACCGTTGTGAACCCGGTGTGAACCGGTGTGAACCTGTGAAACCGGTGTGAACTGGTGTGAACCTATGAAACCGTTGTGAACCCGGTGTGAACCGGTGTGAACCTGTGAAACCGGTGTGAACCTGTGAAAACGTTGTGAACCCGATGTGAACCTGTGAAACCGGTGTGAACTGGTGTGAACCTATGAAACCGTTGTGAACCCGGTGTGAACCGGTGTGAACCTGTGAAAACGTTGTGAACCCGGTGTGAACCTGTGAAACCGTTGTGAACCCGGTGTGAACCGGTGTGAACCTGTGAAACGGTGTGAACCTGTAAAAACGTTGTGAACCCGGTGTGAACCTGTGAAACCGTTGTGAACCCGGTGTGAACCTGTGAAACCGGTGTGAACCCGGTGTGAACCGGTGTGAACCTGTGAAACCGGTGTGAACCTGTGAAAACGTTGTGAACCCGGTGTGAACCTGTGAAACCGGTGTGAACTGGTGTGAACCTATGAAACCGTTGTGAACCCGGTGTGAACCTGTGAAAACGTTGTGAACCCGGTGTGAACCTGTGAAACCGGTGTGAACCCGGTGTGAACCGGTGTGAACCTGTGAAACGGTGTGAACCTGTAAAAACGTTGTGAACCCGGTGTGAACCTGTGAAACCGTTGTGAACCCGGTGTGAACCTGTGAAACCGGTGTGAACCCGGTGTGAACCGGTGTGAACCCGGTGTGAACCTGTGAAACCGGTGTGAACCCGGTGTGAACCTGTGAAACGGTGTGAACCTGTAAAAACGTTGTGAACCCGGTGTGAACCTGTGTGAACCTGTGAACCCGGTGTGAACCGGTGTGAACCTGTGAAACCGTTGTGAACCCGGTGTGAACCCGGTGTGAACCTGTGAACCCGGTGTGAACCCGGTGTGAACCGGTGTGAACCCGGTGTGAACCTGTGAACCCGGTGTGAAACGGTGTGAACCGGTGTGAACCCGGCGACCGGCTGTTCAACCCGTGAACACAACGTTCATTCTGACTCGTGATTGGCCGGATACTTTCTTCCTCGAGAGGTTCACGTCGCGCTCATTTCAAGCTTCTTTCTTTTCTCTCTCAGGTGTTTAATTGTTTTCAAATGAAACATAAAATAAAATGCATTGAATTTGGAAAATGTTTGTTCCGTAAAGCTTGTTATCCAGTCCCTATGACCTCTAATAGCATATTAATTATATTACATTAATCAGAAGAATATGTGCTTGGTAATAAGCCTTCAGGTCTGCAGTTATGGATGTCAGTAAGTCGCTAATATTATTATTATTGTATTATTATGTAGTTGTAAATGTTGTTATGTTAAATAATTGGATTATTTTATAAATGGCAATTAATAAAAACAAAGATACATCTTACTAAACATTAATTAGCTAATAAACAAGTTGTAAATAAACAATTTGTACAGTTTAGACACTTCTCAAAATCTATTTCAGGAAGGTTTCCTTCTCAGTATGACACACACACACACACACACACACACACACCCACACACACACACACACACACACACACACACCCACACACACACACACACACACACACACACACACACACACACTCTCTCTCGACCTGTTACAGGTCATGTGATGTGTTAAGTTGTGGTCTTTGTGCGTCACGATTCAATCACCAGAGGAGGAAATGTGTTTTTAAAGTGTTGATTGTAACACTTAATATATACGTTAATACTAATAAAGACTAAATCCTTCATACTAAGAAATGTGTTTGTCCTGATTTCTTAAACATGAAAAAATACAAATTACACAATATTTACAGATGCTGCAAACAAAACAATGTACAGTCACGGGACGTCGAGGCCGCTCCAGAAGCCGCCGTCGGTCTGGTGGTCGGCACGGCGACCACGATATTATTTGGTGTTCTACACGTCCTCGATTTGCTCTTCTGAATTCCCAAAGCTTTCCCTCGACGTCTTTCAACCCGCAGCATAACCCCCCCCCCCCCACCCCCCCCCCCGAAGGCCAGAAGCGCTGCCCGTCTCTGAGCTGAGGTGGAGCCTGAAGGCATCACGAGAAACGCTCCCACATCCTGCAGAAGAAACCCACGAGAACAGGAAGTCGCTGCGTTTCACTCGGCAGTCGGTGGCGTCTTAGAGGCAAAAGGCACACTTTAAACACACGTGAATCAACAGAATACAGGAAGCGTGTTGGTTTTCTTTGTGCCTGCATCATTATCGCACGCCTTGTCCAACATGGCGGAGCTCTCCGGGAGCGGAGGCCTTGTTTGTTGTGTTCTGGGAGGTTTTGCCTATCGGCAGCACCAGCTTCCTGCCTCCAGAACCCGGCGCGGTCCACTTAGCAGCCGCCGGCGCTGCTGCTAAGTGGAGGAGGAAATCCCTTAAGAGGGGTTTCAGGGACTATCTGAGGAAGAGCAGGAAGCCCTCCCTGTACCCACAATGCCACCCACATCAGGAGAGAGCCCAACTAAGAGGTTTATCGTTGTGGTATTATCATGTGTTTATGGCCGGAGCATTTCCCCTTATTTACT
Organism: Cyclopterus lumpus; assembly: GCF_009769545.1. Lineage (NCBI taxonomy): Eukaryota > Metazoa > Chordata > Actinopteri > Perciformes > Cyclopteridae > Cyclopterus > Cyclopterus lumpus. The sequence continues at coordinate 17,256,213 of NC_046984.1, read as the reverse complement.
GCTAACAGATAGTATCGTGTGTGTATGAGAAACATGGATTTTTATTGTTTGTATAGACACATTTATACAAACATGAGCCCCAAAACCACAAATATATAGTTTAATCCAGTTTAATGAATATATATATATATGTATTTTTTTATATATCCAGTTCATCCAGCTGGTCACTGCAGATCTTTAAAGCCAAATTAAAGCAATATTTCAAATATAAAACAATTACTTGTGAAAGGTTTCACTTGTTGTAACAACGAGGCCACGAATCAATTTAAACTGCAGTAAATCGCGATGATATAAATACTCACATCTTCTCGCTGGTTCTGAGCTTCAGAGAAAGTACATTTAATGACGAGCAAACACATGGAGGAATATGAAAATGAATAGTTAGCGGCACCTTTTGATACGGCGACACAAACGGACGAGTCCTGATTTAAAAAGTGTAGAAAGTAAAGCAGGTTTGTCTTCACGAGTCCTCTCCTCCCTCACCACCGCCTTGAAAGCAGCAGCAGATCCGTATCTCCCCTTCGTCCTCTTCCTCTTCCTCTTCCTCTTCCCTCATCAGCTCAGGGGTGGGGCTTGTTTCAGGCGCCTCGGGGTCAGCGGCCGGCCTGGAAGGTTCCCGACGATCCCCTCGCCGCTCTCTCCGCCATGATGCTGTACCTGCTCGTCGTCGTCCTCGGTGCGTACCCAACGTACCCGGAGGGGGTTTTGGGCTTAACGATGGTTGTTGTTGTTGTTGTTGTTTGTTTTCACGCTCTTAGCAGTTCCTGTGTTCTGGGGTCCATTGTTTCCCCCGAGTGTGTGTGTGTGTGTGTGTGTGTGTGACGGCTAAGAGTCCTCTGAAACATGATGGGAGCTGAATGTGTGTCTTCAGGTAACGTGAACTCACAGACTCTGAGACAGGAGCTGAGCCCGGAGGACGGGAACCAAACGGCCACGGCGGCCGGCGCCGGTAAGACCGCGTTTTCATTTCGTTTATTGAAATGTTGGAAATGTGCTCTGAAAAGTTTCCTTCATATTGATTTAAACATCCCAAAGATATTCAATCCGACATCATTAAAGCAAACGTTTTAAAACCAGAACACGAGCTGGAAGCAGCGAATTCTTCTGACTTTAACAATTCTTCATGATGGGATTGTCAGTGACGATCGATCAATACATTAATCATTAAAACAGACAAATCCTGATTATTAGGAAGCTGAAAGAAGAGGAAATATTGATTAGGTTTACACACTCAGGCCTCAGGAAAATATGCTGAGAACTCTTAAAATGGCATAAAAACATACCGAACAGCACTTAAACTTACATTAAGTTCATAAAAGAAATATCTTAATTGCATCACAGAAAGGACACTTTTATTTTATGTTTTTTTTTACAATAAACATAAAACCAAAATAAGTTAATCTCAAATCATAAACTCTCTGCATATACAATTAATTTTTCAATAACATTTTACATGACAATTACTGTATTTCTTTAAAAATCAGTCAAAATGTTTCACTATTAAAGAGCTAGACATCTTTTTTTATTTTATTTCATCACTCACGATTATCCCGATAATATGAAATTCGCCACAATTGATTAAGCCATCGTGTGGATTTTTGACATAATTGATAATATTGGAGAACATCGCTCAGCTGAAGTATTTGTTTTGTGTCTGCAGGAACGACGAAAGCCGGCGTGAACCTGACGCGTCTCCTCGAGGAGGAACCGGGAGTCAACCACACGTTCGTCACGGAAGACGACGGTGAGCGTTTCCCGTTACCCAAAAACACGATTATAGGACACGCCGAGTAACGTTTATTATTGATGGAACGCGGCTTTGCAGAGAGGTTTCAGGACCAGGACCAAGAGTTCTGGGACAGTCGTTGCCAGGAGGAGGAGCTAAAGGAGCTCAGTCACATCTACTGTGGGCAACGCTTCCACACGGACATGGAGCCCGTCAGCCCGGAGGACCGGTGTGTGCTGGAAGAAGTCATGAGGTAGTTTTATTTATTTTAAACTTCTATACAACCGGAGGAGTCGCCCCCTGGTGGTCAGGAGAGAGAATGCAGCTTTAACACATGAAGCATAGACTTCTATACAACCAGAGGAGTCGCCCCCTGGTGGTCAGGAGAGAGAATGCAGCTTTAACACATGAAGCATAGACTTCTATACAATACAACCAGAGGAGTCGCCCCCTGGTGGTCAGGAGAGAGAATGCAGCTTTACCACATGAACAATAGACTTCTATACAACCAGAGGAGTCGCCCCCTGGTGGTCAGGAGAGAGAATGCAGCTTTACCACATGAACAATAGACTTCTATACAACCAGAGGAGTCGCCCCCTGGTGGTCAGGGGAGAGAATGAAGCTTTAACACATGAACAATAGACTTCTATACAACCAGAGGAGCCGCCCCCTGGTGGTCAGTAGAGAGAATGCAGCTTTAACACATGAACAATAGACTTCTATACAACCAGAGGAGTCGCCCCCTGGTGGTCAGGAGAGAGAATGCAGCTTTAACACATGAAGCATAGACTTCTATACAACCAGAGGAGTCGCCCCCTGGTGGTCAGGAGAGAGAATGCAGCTTTACCACATGAACAATAGACTTCTATACAACCAGAGGAGTCGCCCCCTGGTGGTCAGGAGAGAGAATGCAGCTTTACCACATGAACAATAGACTTCTATACAACCAGAGGAGTCGCCCCCTGGTGGTCAGGAGAGAGAATGCAGCTTTACCACATGAAGCTTTGGCCTCCTGATTAATCCACTGGGTTCTCTTCCAGGCCTTACAACGAACTGATGCTCTGCTTGGAGCTGCTGTCTGATTCGGCTGGCTGTTATTACCCAAACCCCATCACCGAGGACTTCTTCCTCTCCATCCACTCAAACTACTTCCACAACTGCTCCAAGGATGATCTTCTGTTTGAGGACGCGCCTCACGAGCTGGTGGTCGCCCTCACGCTCGTCCCCGTGAGCCTCATCCCCGTACTGGTTTATCTGGTGGTTTGTAAAAGCGGTGTCAAAGAGTGAGTCGTGTTGCACTCTCATGCTCCACTAAACCTCAACGTCATCATTAAAAGTTGAGAATGAAGTTATGGAGCAAACATAAATCTTTTTACTTTGCATATGTTTTTTTTGTTATGTGTTTCGCTTTTAAAGGAGCAGTGTGTAGGACTTAGTGGCATCGGGTGGTGAGGTTGCCTACACTGGCCCTTTAAATATAAATTTAAACCCAGTTAGCCTAGCTTAGCATAATATTAGCATTATATATTGATTGTCTGTGAATAAGAGCTTTAATATTTAGTGTGTTAAGTCTACGCTGGAATAAAGCAGTGTCCGAATACTTTTCTACTATATAATATATATAAATACTATATATACCTTTACAAGTATGATATTGAGGATTTCTATTTTCAGTAAATAAAGCATGATATATTTTCTACTTTATGTCTTTGTGAGTTTGACCTTGCTGAGGACGAGCTAAATAATAACAATATATTATCTGGGTAGATTTTAACAATTTCTGCTCAATATTGACATTTTTCTCCATTTTCTAAATCTTTACTTGTAACTTTCTACTTACTTTATGATAATGAATTCATTTATTTGTTAACATAAATCAGCCTTCTCAATGTATGACGTGTTCTGTCTCTTATTTCAAGAACCAGTATATATATATATATATATATTCATGTGATGATGAGACAATGGGCGTCATCACCTCCAAGGGAACACGACTTTACAGACGTTTCACCTTTTTTGTAGTCGTTTAGTGTCTTTTTGTCGTAATCTTGTATCTTTTCGTAGTTGTTTAAAGTTTCTTTGAGTTAATTCTTGCACTTCCTGGTTGGTTTGTGTCTCTCTGAGTGACGTTGTGTTGATGAAGGCCTCGTATGCCCGCTCAGTAATTCATCAATATATATAATTCACAAACGTGTGTGATTTGGTATCTTTCTCAGACAAATTATTGACGTGTTTATCTTTAAATAAAACAAAATCCAGATTCAAGGGAGCTTATTGTTGATTAAAAAACATTTTATTGCAACAGAATCCTCTTTTACAAAAAATAAAACTTGCATTTGCTTGTTTTTAGTATTTTTTAATTTATTTTTGGTGCAAATAAATGAGCTAAACCAAACACATGGAGAGGGCGAGACGAGCAATACAGTTTCACAACCTGACGCTTCTAAGAAAATAAAGTTATGCTAAATCTGCGGCGGTTCCTGGTGGTACATGTGTGTGTGTGTGTGTTTGTGTGTGTGCTATCCTTGTGAGGACAAAGTGGAGTTTCACAGTTTGATCGTGATGACGTTTGTTTTCAAGATGAAAACGTTTAGCCGGCGCTCTCTTCTTCAAAGGCCGGTTTCAGGTTTTCTTCTGGGTCAGAGTGGTTTAGCTCAGGGCTGAGATAACACACTGTTTCCATGAGAGACCTCACAAGTATAGAAGAGCTGGCTAATCAGATGTCGATGCTTCCTGATAGGTTGCAAAAGATGCTGAAGATAAGAAGACGGGACGGTCATTAGCACAGAGTCTCACTAACACCATCTCTGCTTGGCCTCTGTATGCACTGAAACACACACACACACACACACACACACACACACACACACACACGCACACACTCAATTGAACCCTCCATTTTCTCTCCAACCAAACCTGATTCTGTGTGAGCTCCATTTAAAAAGTACTTTTATGATTTATGGGCTTTCTTGACTGAAGCAATGTTGGCCATGTTAACAGACTGAACTATTAGAGATGAAGATAAATGTTGCTAACATGCTAACATAATAGAAATAAAGATAATGTTGCTAACATACTAAACTATTACAGACTTGTGGCTTATTTTTCCGGTGTAGCATGAGAGCAAAGCGGGTTTAACAAGCTAACTAGCGGACGGCTGACTACTTAGCAAGCTTGCTAATTCCACTATGTTTTTTTATGCAACACTGGCTACAGAAAATGATCAGAACAAAGTTGTCACTTATCATAGCAATGTGTCTGGATGGAACATTAAGTTCTTACATTTTAACTAATTTAGCTGCTAGCTAGTCAGCCGGCCATCTTGCTAATCCTCCCTCGTGCCCATGCTAACGTGCTAACACTGGTAACAAATAAATGTCTGGTGGCCAGTGGGTGGCGACGTTGGAGCCGGCTAACATGTTAACTCCCTCAAGTTTTTCTTGTGGTCCCGGAGAGTGACTGTACATGTTCAGAGAAACATCTTCAGGCATTATAACATTTGCTAGACATTTATTCTGCCTCTCCGATCACAAAGATACCTCATCAAGTTGACTAAAAGAGGGTCTATGATGGGGCTGAGTGCAAAGTAAACGGGCCAAAGCGCCCACGAACTAATGCATTCGGTTTTAAACTACTTTCTGCTACACTGACCGGAAACAGTGTCCGGGTAAACAATGATGGCGTGGGTTTCCCTTCTCACACACATGTTTGTTTTAGAGCTGATCTCTGCTCAGAGAAGCAGCATTGTCTCTTATCTCGCAGCTCGTTTTCCATTTTAAGGCATCGCAAACCTTCTACCATTAAATGTAAGAAAAATGCGAGTGTTTTTTTAAAAGAATAAAAATACATTCAGCGTGCTCTAAGGGTTGTTTTTTATTCTTAAAAGTATGTGGACATTTAAGCGTTACATCAAAAATGTGATATTTTGACATCTCGTTCCCAAACCACAGGCTTCTGGTGTCAGAGTTTCCACCAGATGTTTAACCTGCTGCAGGGATTTGCTCGCGTTCAGCTAAAAGATGATCAGTGAGGTCCAACACTGAAGTTTGGGGATCAGGTCTGGTTTGGTTCCAGTCCCCCCCCCCCCCCCCCCCCCCCCCCCCCCTCATTATGTATCAGAGGCTCCGTCTGGTTTTATTATGACAACATTTTGATCTCTGAAGGACATTTTTATTAAAGTAATGTTTGTCTAGGTGTGAATACAATAAATTAAAGCGACAAATTAAATTAAAACCCTTTGCAAAACTTAAAGAATTAGTTTTTAATATATATATATATTAAAAACAAATTATTTAAGTATATATATTAAAAACAAATTCTTTATATATATATATATATTTATATATATATATAATAAAAACTAATTATTTCTATATATATATATATATATAAATAATTTGTTTTTAATATATAAGATGGTGTAACAACGTGGACCAAGAGTACACACAAAGTATGTGAACACTACACACTTTTGTCCAGAAAGGACTTCGGCGACACCAAGTGGTTCAAATGGGGTAAAAGCAAACCACAACAACCAGTTCATATACTGGTAACGACTCCACAACCAGTTCACATACTGGTAGCGACTCCACAACCAGTTCACATACTGGTAACGACTCCACAACCAGTTCACATACTGGTAATGACTCCACAACCAGTTCATATACTGGTAACGACTCCACAACCAGTTCATATACTGGTAACGACTCCACAACCAGTTCACATACTGGTAACGACTCCACAACCAGTTCATATACTGGTAACGACTCCACAACCAGTTCACATACTGGTAACGACTCCACAACCAGTTCACATACTGGTAACGACTCCACAACCAGTTCATATACTGGTAACGACTCCACAACCAGTTCATATACTGGTAACGACTCCACAACCAGTTCACATACTGGTAACGACTCCACAACCAGTTCACATACTGGTAACGACTCCACAACCAGTTCACATACTGGTAACGACTCCACAACCAGTTCATATACTGGTAACGACTCCACAACCAGTTCACATACTGGTAACGACTCCACAACCAGTTCATATACTGGTAACGACTCCACAACCAGTTCACATACTGGTAACGACTCCACAACCAGTTCACATACTGGTAACGACTCCACAACCAGTTCATATACTGGTAACGACTCCACAACCAGTTCATATACTGGTAACGACTCCACAACCAGTTCATATACTGGTAGCGACTCCACAACCAGTTCACATACTGGTAACGACTCCACAACCAGTTCATATACTGGTAACGACTCCACAACCAGTTCACATACTGGTAACGACTCCACAACCAGTTCATATACTGGTAACGACTCCACAACCAGTTCATATACTGGTAACGACTCCACAACCAGTTCACATACTGGTAACGACTCCACAACCAGTTCACATACTGGTAGCGACTCCACAACCAGTTCACATACTGGTAACGACTCCACAACCAGTTCACATACTGGTAACGACTCCACAACCAGTTCACATACTGGTAACGACTCCACAACCAGTTCACATACTGGTAACGACTCCACAACCAGTTCATATACTGGTAGCGACTCCACAACCAGTTCACATACTGGTAACGACTCCACAACCAGTTCACATACTGGTAACGACTCCACAACCAGTTCACATACTGGTAACGACTCCACAACCAGTTCACATACTGGTAACGACTCCACAACCAGTTCACATACTGGTAACGACTCCACAACCAGTTCACATACTGAGTGTTGTAGTGTGTGAGAAGTAGTGAGATTAGCAATATGACTTTAGTAGGAGTGTATATCATCAAAATGCACGTAAATTATAATATTTTATAAGATGGAACGTGTGTGTTCTGTAATAATGTAAAAATATTTAAAGTGACAAGAAGTTTTATAAATGTAATGGAGGAAAGTTCACCCCAAAATAGTAATCTATTTATAGAATATTTCAGAGTGAGCTGCTTAGTTCTCCTTGGAAATATATACAGTCGCCCCGATATATATATATTTATATATATACAATATATATATATATATATATATCTTGTATATAATAATATATATTTATTAATAATATGTCATTTGTTTAATTATTTGATTTTTCACTGTTGTAATAAATAACATTGTGTGTAAATACACTTTTCCATAGTGAGGATATGATAGGACTATATGTTTGAAGTATACTGTACATACTGACATGCCGAGTGGTGACAGGGTCCATGTGTCCTTCAAAATAAAACAATACTTAGTCTTCAGAGTCCAGTTTTCCATCAGGAAATAAAAACAGCATCCGAGTCTTTTCTTACTCTTTTATTTTCAAGTATAGGTTTCTTCAGGTATGACAGACTGCATGTTCAAGTACAAATACCAAGATAATACACAACAGAGCTTTTATTTTGAAACGTTGATCCGTATAAAAGTAAACAGGTAAGTGTGTGTTTTTGGACATTTTGCATGAGTTAGACCATTCAAACACTTAGTAAACAATAATAGTGAAACTAAAAATATCCGTTTATCATTTGGAAGTAAATACAGTTTACAACGCAGTTGATCCACACACACAAATACAACTAATTTTCTACATTTGATGAATGCAATAATGAAAAATTTGCAAAAAGTTTTGATTGTTCTGATCCGACACTTTAGATAATTAGAAGCTCCAAAACATTTACACGTTCGTCCCCAAACAAATTAAGCATCTTGAGCTCAATCCCATTTGTATTCTTTGTGTTTGTTTGTTACCATGAATCTGTTTAGATGTTTGAGGTATTCACTCCCACCCGCTCTCCTAACAATGAACTTCCCACGCAACAAAACTGCATTTTTAATCACGTTTCGAGGGAAACGTTTTCTCACAAAAAGAGGGGACAACAATAATTAGGAACTATCCTCTTGGCATGAACATCTGTGGGATATTTAACTACAAATCCATCAAAAAGTTGTTGAGACAATTCACTCAAAACGTAGATCACCAAACAGATGAGGAATGCATCCTCTGGGGAACGTGATTGTCTTGGCGATATTGCATGGCAACCCATCCAATAGTTGCTAAGTGCTTTCGGTCCCGACCACAGTGGTGGACCATCAGACCTACCGACCGATAATGCCGCCGACTGGAGCAACGGCACTACTACACCTGTGTGATATGGAGTACAGAGCATCACCAGCCCTGTTGTTTAACAAGACTTCTTCATTGTAATGTGAGCTAATAACGTGGGCAGTCAGAACCTACTCCTTTTTGGTTTTTCTCCTCCCGCACAGTCGAAGGCAAAGGAATCGGATTGATCCCACTACAACGGCCGTCAGCGTCAACACAACCGCGATCAGAAAGCACACAACATCCACAGAATAAAAGGCGTACCAGGGCATCCTGTAGGACTCAGTGCGTAAGTGTGAAGCTCCTTTGTGCCTCATGACAAACTCGACCCAGTAAAGGGCCGTTTCCAGAGGATGCATGGGTTTGTCCCGATGGAGAGCAGAGAGACGCTTCATGTTAGTTCCGTAGGAGGGATTGTGAAGAACTTCTTGTATCGCTTCCAGAAAGCTCTGACGAGTGAGTTGGGTCGCATCCACCGCCTTGGCGGCGCCTCGCTCCTCCAACCTCAACACGTTCTCAAACTGGTCAAACAGAAGGGGTATGCCTATTATCGGCACCCCGTGGTACATGGATTCGTAGATCCCGTTGGTACCACCGTGAGCCACAAAGGCTTTTATCTTTGGGTGACCCAAGAGGTCGTTCTGGGGCATCCACTTCACCAGTAGGGTGTTGTTGCCCACATTTTTTGGGGGCTTCATGGCATGCCTCCATATGACCTTTTGAGGAAGTTGGGCAAAAGCAGCAGCGATTTCAGAGGTGATTTCTTCAGGGAGGCCATTCACCAGTGTGCCAAGAGACATCAGGATGAAGCCGTGCTCTCCTGAACTTTGAACAAACTCCTCCAGCTCTGAAGATAGAGGCTTAGAAGGCGTTGACTGGAAACCACCAATGTAGGCGATGTTTGGCATGGTGGGTCTGGGGAATTCAAAGACAAAGTCCACCCTCATGAGCCAGATGTCTGCTCCTTGTAGAAGGTCATAGAACTTCACATCTGGACCAAAGTACCGATCTACCAGTCTATCATAATGAGGGCATACTATAAACCTGTCAATGCACGTGTTGAGAAAATATTGGAATGTATTCTTGACCCGCTGCCCAAAGGTCATCTTATCTGATACGGCGTATCCTGACATTGGGACATAGGATGTTGGAGATGGAGCCACCACAAAATGTCCCTCCCCACTGGTGATCCATCTCACATTAAAAACAGTCGGCAGCTTAAGTTCGTGAGCCACCAGAACCCCGACCGGCAGCCCCGGGTCCAGGAGAACCACGTCAAACTGAGTGTCACGAATACTCTGCATCAGAGTCTTGTTCTCGAACATTTCCACGGCCAACAGGCTGGCCTGTCGGTGAATGTTCGACAGCGTGCCGAGCATCTCCCAGTAGAACTTCACAAAGCCGCTGAGAGTCGCCCCCTCTTTGTGAATCGCCAGCATCTTGACCAGGAAGGTCACGAAGAAGTCCTCCTGCTCGATGCTGATGGCCGACGGCAAGGCGACGGTGAGGGAGCGGTAATGCGGAGCGTGTTCTTTGACGTACCAGCTGGTGGCCGTGCGCACCACGGTGACCTCGTGGCCCCTGGAGTGGAGGCTCTGGATTAGCAGGTTCATGTTGACCCAGTGGCTTCCATCCACCGGGAACACCAGAATCTTTCCGCCCTGCACGCCGGAGCTCGTCAGGATGGACACGGTCGCCACCAGAAGCAGAGAGGAAACGCCCGTGACGCTCCCCATCGAAACGACCTTGAGGGAGAGAACGAACGAGGTCAAGCACTTAAAAAACGGGCCAGAAAAAAATACATTTCCTCCACAGAAATGTGACTTGTTGCTAATGTTTACACTTGAAGCCAGAAGGAAACGACTCTCTGGACGCCCTCAGTGCATGTCGTGGACAGGAAAACCTGGAATGTTGATTTAACGGACCAAAGTCCAGAGGACTGAGCTAACGTATGCCTGCTGCTACGCTCTGTAATCTCATCATCTGCATACAGCTGGGACTCGCTAACCAGAATCCACTGAGCGGAGTCTCCATTCACAGCATGCAACAGACACGAGTGTGGAGGTTTCCTTTCTGCACGTCTATCGTCGGGGGGGGGAACGTTGTAAAGAGGAATCTAACACCCGGTTCACAGATCAGCAGCACAGTCTGAGTCCAAGTTAGTGTCGGCAAAAAACCCACAACAGAGCCTCTCGGTTTCAGTAACGCCGTGTAGGTGTTTGACTGAGTTGTGAATGCATCGCGGGGGGAAAGAGCAGAAAAGGGTTAGAAACCTACCTTTGAAATCTCAGAAGCGGTGGAGAAATGTTCTCTTGAGTCTGCTCTGGACCGGCGTCCGTGTGGAAAAGAAACCAAAGTCCAAATGCTGATTATTGTGTTACATAAGGAGGGTTGTTGGGAAGGGCGGTCCCACACATGGACTCCAGTGTGCATGTGTGTCTTTTGAAGGGGAGGAGAGGAAACCCGCTTTACCACAGAGCCCACCCTCACTCCTCCCACAGCTGGTGTCCTGCTGTGACCCGGCGCCACCAGAGGAAATAGTGCAACGATGTCACTCTTTACTTTAGCTGCTGAGTAGTTTTTTTAAAGATTGATTTTAGTGTTTTATTGCTTATTTGTTCAAAGTCAAAACAAGCAGATTTGATTGTTTTGATTGAAACTGATGTTGAAACTGTGCTTCTGCTTCCCCCAAAAAGAGAACAGCGCTCAGTGAACACATCGTTTTGGGTCATTTCCCTTCTGGATCCCCCCCCCCCCCGACGGTCCTTCAGTAGCGATGTCTCCTCCGAGCACCGAGCTGGTCCTGGTCCTGGTCTTCACCGCCGGCTGGTGCTTCATGTGTGCGGCCGACGTCGGGGACTTCTCTCCGTGCCTGCAGGTCTTCTACAGGTCTTGGCCCCCTAAAGGTCTGGCGGGGACCCCCATCTGCCAACGGTTTTACAACCGGTACCGCTTCGCCACGCTGTACAGTCGGCCGCGTCGCTCCCCGTGGTTCTCGGCGTATTTGTACTCCACCCCGGCGGGAAAGAGGCCCTCGGCGTCCTGGAAGTTTGAGCCTCAGGTGAGCACGTTTATTTAAAAGGAGCCGCAATAAAACACTCTTATTATTTTTTATACATTTCTATTTTGTTCCTATCTGGGTTTATGTTGTTTTTAAGTCTATAAATAGTTATTCTATATGTCAAACTTATTAGCTGTCGTCCGTAAATTTAAAATTAAAATCGGAAAATGTATGTATATTTTTTTTTATTCTTGATGAAAAAAACTTTGTGAAGAGTGTTTCTATGAAAGGTGCTATACTAAATAAAACCTATTAATATTATAATATCATCGTTAAGTCTCAATGTGACTAACCTGGATAAATATAGGTTGTTAAACAATATACAAATAATTATTAGTGTCCCATAAAATGAGTAACTGAAAAGGTTAAAAAGGCTGTTTAGAAGATTTAAATAGGATTTAACAGTTTGTTCTATCGTGCATAGAATATAACACGATGTATTGTGCTAAAACAAGAAATTATTCTTAAACATGATCAAAAAGAATTGTTTTATTATACTGATGTTTAGCATCAGTTATACAATATTTCACAAAGCGAAAATAACTCTACAAAGAAAATTAGGAAGTGATCCCAAGTAAAGCAGAACTGTCTCATGTTGAACTTTAGAAGACCTCAGTGCACGATGTTTAAACATCTACTCTTTCTATAATTATACACAATTGAAACAGAGCGCGTTTGATTCTGTTTCTTTTGACACAAAATGAATACACGTATTCAATTAAATTAAAATAGCGGGACAATCATATTTCTGGCAGTCTTGAAGGCTTCAAAACAGTCTTAAAATCGTTTTGTTTGCTTTGGCGCCGACTGTGGCGACAAGCGGTAATTGCAGGCGTGAGGTCTGTCGGTTCGGCGCTTCTCTTCCTTCGTTCGGCCAGATATAATTTAATAATATATAGTTTATTCCGAAGAGACAGTTTTCATATAACAACAAAGATTGACACGTGGTATTAGCGTTTAACTAATAGCATCTCTTTAGCATCGCTCATCCCTTTCATCCCGTGGCCAGTTAGCCTACCCGGGAGCCAGAGGAGACATGATCCCCTTCCCTCCGGGCCCCGTGGACCAGAACGTGGTGGACAGCCAGGCGGTGGAGCTGGACTACATCAACTCCACCTATTCCCGCGGCCACCTGAACCCCAGCCTCCACCACCGGAGCCGCGAGGACCGCACCGCCACCTTCACCCTCGCCAACGTGGTCCCTCAGAAGGCGGGCTCCAACGCCGGGCCCTGGAGGGCCCTGGAGCAGCGCGTCAACAGAACCTTGGCGGCCTACTGCCTCGGGGAGGCCCACGTGGTGACCGGCGCCATCCCTTACCGGGGCGACGGCCGCTGGCTGGGGAACCGGCGCGTGGCCGTGCCGGAGTACCTCTGGTCCGCCTACTGCTGCCCGGACTACAGCCGCAGCCTGCCGGAAGAACTCCGGGGCGCTTTCCCGACCTACGCCGCCATCGGACGCAACAACCGCGACAGCGGCGAGGAGATCGTCCCCGTGAGCCCGGCGGTGAAGGAGCAGTTCAGGGGGTTCGACGTGCGGGCGATGCCACTGGGAACGCTGGAGGGGCACCTGGGGGACCGGCTGGGGGGCAGGGTCAGGGTCTTCTATGAGCAGTGCTCTGGGTCGGACTGATGCTGCACACACACCCAGAGAATACACACACACACTGAGGATACACACACACACTGAGGATACACACACACACTGAGGATACACACACACACTGAGAATACACACACACACTGAGGATACACACACACACTGAGAATACACACACACACTGAGGATACACACACACACTGAGGATGCACACACACACTGAGGATGCACACACACACACTGAGGATGCACACACACACTGAGGATACACAGACACACACTGAGGCTGCACACACACACTGAGGATACACACACACACTGAGGATACACACACACACTGAGGCTGCACACACACACTGAGGATGCACACACACACACTGAGGCTGCACACACACACACTGAGGATACACACACACACTGAGGCTGCACACACACACTGAGGATACACACACACTGAGGATACACACACACACTGAGGCTGCACACACACACTGAGGATGCACACACACACACTGAGGATGCACACACACACACTGAGGCTGCACACACACACACACTGAGGATACACACACACACACTGAGGATGCAGACACACACTGAGGATACACACACACACTGAGGATACACACACACACTGAGGCTGCACACACGTACTGAGGATACACACACACACTGAGGATACACACACACACTGAGGATACACACACACACTGAGGCTGCACACACACACTGAGGATGCACACACACACACTGAGGATGCACACACACACACTGAGGCTGCACACACACACACTGAGGATACACACACACACACTGAGGATGCACACACACACACTGAGGATACACACACACACTGAGGATGCACACACACACTGAGGATGCACACACACACACTGAGGATGCACACACACACTGAGGATGCACACACACACTGAGGATGCACACACACACACTGAGGATGCACACACACACTGAGGATGCAGACACACACACACTGATCCTGCAGACACACACTGAGGATGCAGACACACACACACTGATCCTGCAGACACACACACACACACACACTGATCCTGCAGACACACACACACACACACTGATCCTGCAGACACACACACACACACACTGATCCTGCAGACACACACACACACTGATCCTGCAGACACACACACACACTGATCCTGCAGACACAGACACACACTGATCCTGCAGACACACACACACACACACTGATCCTGCAGACACACACACACACTGATCCTGCAGACACACACACACACACCTCCTCAGTGTAGATCTTTGAACGTTCATGCTAATTTAATTTAATTAAATCTCACAGATGATGTAATCGGGTTTGATGTAAAATAACTTTAAAGGACTTTAAAACGTTTGTTTTCCTAAAATACATTAAAAAAGAACTGCGTTCATCACATTGAGCGTTAGACATGATTAAGACATGATTCGTTTGTTGTTGTTGTTGTTGTTGTTGTTGTTTTCCCTCTGATGTTTGTGTTGGGGACAAACATTGGTGACTTTTATGCTGCTTCGACCCGCTTTAGGTCCTCGTCACCTTAATGTCAATATTGCAGGTTTTAATGTAATAATTATTACTCATATATATATATATATATATATTACTTTTGGCAAAAAATGTAATAAGAGTAATTCAATAAAAATATTAAAATATATATAAATGTTTATTTATATGTATATATATATATATATGTGTATATATATACATATATATGTATATATACATATGTATGTATATATGTATATATACAGTGTATATATGTATATATACACTGTATATATATACACATATATATATATATGTAAGCAATCAATACATTTGATTTAGACGAGAAAATGTTATACCACCAGGAGGCGGTTAGCTTAGCATTAAACTTTTACATTGTCTTATCTATACTTTAGTTTTTATACAAACTAATGCAACATATTCCTTTTTAATATTAGAGGTGCAGCAAGTTACCGTTGAACACAGCCATGCTAGCTGTTTCCCTCCATTTCCAGTCTTTATGCTAAGCTAAGCTAACCAGCTGCTGGCTGTAGCTTCACATTCATGAGAGATATCAATCTTCTGCACTTCAGAACTTTGACCCAAAACGCTGCTCGTTTCACAGGAGGTCCCGCCTCCACCGCAGGGCTGAAGTGGCACACTGTGACCACTAGGGGGAGACCTTGTGCAACACGTGCAGGTGCGCGGCAGCTTCAACTGACTGAGTTTATTGACTGAGTTTATTTATCTTGTGAATAATTTCATCATTTAGCCTTTTATTTACCAAATACTGTCTTTGATCTTCTGTTTTATGTTTAAGACAGAACTTGAGATTAATCTTCATAATTTGCTGCTTTCTGATCATGCACCAAACAAACCGGGGTGATGCGTGTGCGTTGAGGAGATGACTCACAACGTGAACTCGCTGCACCAGTCGAGCTTCGTTAGCTTAGCAGTGATCACACGGACGCTCGTCTTCCTCGTCAGACTTGATTTATTGCATGAAAGTGACATACAGAGGGCTGAACTCTCAATGTTTTTGCGGAGTGAAGAGCTTGTCCCACACCTCCACCTTCAGCATGGCCCGGCCCATCGGGGACATGGTGGCCTTGATGTCCAGTTTCTGGCCCTCGAACGTGAGGCCGCAGCCATTGGCCTCCTGCCTCACGAAGCCCTGCGGCTCCTTGTTGTAGTACATCTCCTTGTACAGCGCCTCGTCGCACTCCTTGTCCTGGCTGTAGATGGCGAGCGCCAGCCAGTTCTTGTACATGTTGTTGTCGTAGGGCACGGAGAACATGATGGCCAGCTTCTCCTTGGCGCTGTTGCTATGCCTCTCGTACAGGTCGTAGGTCAGGACGCCCACCGCGCCCGTGGCCTTGGAGCTGGTCTTGCTGAAGTTGCACACCTCGGTTTTCAGAGTGCGCACGGTGGGTTGGGGGGGGCTGTGGCAGTTGCCGCTGTCCAGGTAAACCCTTTTTTATTTATTTTTTATTTTTTTAAGTTTTTGATTTATTTATTTATTTATTTATTTATTTATTTATTTATTTATTTATTTATTTATTTATTTATTTATTTATTTATTTATTTATTTATTTATTTTGAACGCCAAGAAAGAAAGAAAGAAAGAAAGAAAGACAAAAAGAAAGAAAATGGAAAAAAATATTCAATTAATATTCAATTAATATTCAATTAATATTCAATTAATATTCAATTAATATTCAATTAATATTCAAGCTGCACTTTAACCTCAATTTATCCATGCAAAAAATGTATAGATGTTCTTTATATTGTGTGTATAGTGTTGCATTAGGACTAAATACACAAACAGCTGTAAAAATACACAAGAATATCTTAAACACTAAATCTACCAAACTACCACCACTAGAATATTAAATATTAATAATAAATAAATGAAACATGAACTTCAAGGTGAACACTCACTTGGGGTCGATGAGGCAGTAGCTGCTGGTGAGGTTGGTGATCTCTATGGTGACGTTTCTGCGGCTCTTGAGGTTGGCGGACAACGCCTCGGCTGATTCACTCATCGTGATGCTGG
The DNA here is from genome assembly GCF_009769545.1 of Cyclopterus lumpus. NCBI lineage: Eukaryota > Metazoa > Chordata > Actinopteri > Perciformes > Cyclopteridae > Cyclopterus > Cyclopterus lumpus. The sequence continues at coordinate 17,239,150 of NC_046984.1, read as the reverse complement.
ACACACACACGCACACACACACACACAGGCACACACACAGGCACACAGGCACACACACACACACACACATAGGCACACACACACACACACAGGCACACACACACAGGCACACACACACACACACACACAGGCACACATACACACACACACACGCACACACACACACACACACACACGCACACACACACACACACACACACAGGCACACACACACACACACACACACAGGCACACACACACACACACAGGCACACATACACACATACACACACACACACACACACAGGCACACACACACACACACACAGGCACACAGCTGTTAAAAGTAGAATAAACAAAGAAATGCATGCTGGTAAATAAGGAACAAGCACCTCACCTGTCCGTCACAGGTGTGCTGCTCACTCGGCCGACGGAAGGATGTGAAACACCGGCGTCGCTATCGGCTCTCGTTTTGGGTGACACAGGTGACACCCACAAAAAGAAGCTCCGCCCCCACGACGCACACACCCCTTGACCTGTGGCTCACACACACACAATAGCTGTGTGTCCTCGCCCAACTGAAGGAATGAAGACAGGGTGGACCCGCCAGACGGCATTTATTCTGTTAGTACAACCAGCTCTTTCAGTGTCTCCTGATGCACCACCATGTGCTCTACACCACCCCACTACACCACCCCACTACACCACCATGTGCTCTACACCACCCCACTACACCACCCCACTACAGCACCATGTGCTCTACACCACCATGTGCTCTACACCACCCCACTACAGCACCATGTGCTCTACACCACCATGTGCTCTACACCACCCCACTACAGCACCATGTGCTCTACACCACCATGTGCTCTACACCACCATGTGCTCTACACCACCCCTCTACACCACCATGTGCTCTACACCACCATGTGCTCTACACCACCCCACTACACCACCATGTTCTCTACACCACCATGTTCTCTACACCACCCACTACACCACCATGTTCTCTACACCACCCCACTACACCACCATGTGCTCTACACCACCATGTTCTCTACACCACCCCACTACACCACCATGTGCTCTACACCACCATGTTCTCTACACCACCCCACTACACCACCATGTGCTCTACACCACCATGTGCTCTACACCACCCCACTACACCACCATGTGCTCTACACCACCATGTGCTCTACACCACCCACTACACCACCATGTGCTCTACACCACCATGTGCTCTACACCACCCACTACACCACCATGTGCTCTACACCACCATGTGCTCTACACCACCCACTACACCACCATGTGCTCTACACCACCATGTGCTCTACACCACCCACTACACCACCATGTGCTCTACACCACCATGTGCTCTACACCACCATGTGCTCTACACCACCCCACTACACCACCATGTGCTCTACACCACCATGTGCTCTACACCACCCCACTACACCACCATGTGCTCTACACCACCCCTGCACAGTCTGACTGTGTTCATTGTTGTGTTTATCTGCTGTGGAGTTTATGACTTTGTGTGTGACGACAATTCAAAAACAAAGAACGCATTAAAAAAAGAAACACGGGCGACATGAACTCCTTATTAATAGTTTTATTATTCATTTAAAGCCTCGTGCACACACACACACGTGCACACACACACACACACACACTCATCAGCCCATCTTGTCGTACAGCTCCAGCTTGATGATGGCCTTGCCCTCGTCCGACATGCACGCCCTCACGTCCACCGCCCGGCCGCGGTACGTCACCCCGGAGCCGTCGGCCTCGTGGCGCAGGAAGTTGGTGAAGTCCTTCTTCTTGTACATGAGGTCGAACAGCTCGCTGTCGCAGGCCCGCGTGTGCTCGAACACGCCCACGCCCAGCCAGTTCTTGTAGAAGCCGTAGTCGAAGGGCACGGAGAACATGACGGCGATCACCTCGTTGCAGTGGCGGCTTTGCATGTCGAACAGCTCGTAGGTCATGACCCCCACGGCGCCCGTCGCCGTGTTGTCGTCCTTGGTGAAGGAGCACACCTCGGTCATGGTGGTGCGCAGGGTCGGCTGAGGGGGGTTGTAGACGAAGCCGCTTTCCATGTGCACCCTGGGGGGGGGGGGGGGGAGGGGGTTACACTCTGTACTATAAAGCCTCGATGTGTAAATACAGGATGAATACTGTGAAATACATGTGAAATGTGCTTAAAGGGTCACAAGATCAATCTGAGGGGGTCGTGAGTTCATAAAAAAATGTTGTTCATTTATTTTTCAAAAACGGCGTTTCTATTTTACGCACAATGTGTTTTATTTAATGAGATCGTGCGACTTTTTATTTAAAATCTGAATAAAAACCTTGATGAAAACATGTAGTGGAGTAAAAAAAAAATAATAATCAAAAAGTAGAAGTATGGAGTAGAACAGAATAGAAATAATATTCAAGTAAATGCTCTTTCCATTCAAACTAGTTGCCTTTAAATGAATTCAAGCACATTTCAGGTATGGAATCACTCGCCAGTCGGCTTCGTTGTGCACAACGAGAGGAGCTCCTTACTTTGGGTTGACGAGGCAGAACCTGGAGCTGACGTTGGTGATCTCCACGGTGCAGTTGCGGTTGGTGGTGATGGTGTGGGAGTGGGCCTCGGCATTCTCAGGCATGGCGGCGGCTCGGAGACGATCTGTGGGGGCGAGGAGCAGAAAAACCTTCGTGTGGACCTCGTCGTCACGGCGACACAGTAACACAACGCTCACACACTGAGACTTTAATCTACCAACAACACGTGTGTGTGTGTTTCCTCGAAGGTAACTCCATCTCTGGTGAAGGATGAGGATTCATCTGAAGGTAAATGTACTCACTTGACTTGGTGTGACAGGCGGGATGGCAGAGCGTCCTCTGAGCGCAGGTCGGGCTTCGGTTCGGAGACAAACACCAAGTCCCGCCCTCCCAGGTGAGACACACCTCACACAGAAGGTGTGTCCCTGTGCTCACACGTGTGTGTGTGTGTGTGTGTTTACAAAGTGTGCAGCTTCAGGGAGACCTGAGGCGCTGTGTGTGTCTCGTGTGAATTAAAGGTGTTGAGCGCCGGGTGGAGAAGCCCTCCTCACGCAGGTGTACGACAGGTGAGCTTCAGGTGAGCTTCAGGTGAGCTTCAGGTGAGCCTTGTGAAACACCTGGAAGTCTGGATCAGGATTAGAGAAGCAGCGGCCGCACCCCGATGACTCGTCTCAGACCACATTGTGTCGGTTGGCCCTGTATTTAGGCTTCTGGCTGTTACTCGTTTCACAACATTCAAAGACGTTGATGAAACAACGCCTCGCTGGTTGAGGAACCGGTTGCACCGCAAGCTGAAAGATGGAAAGAATGAGAGCATCGAAGGGAGCAGCGTTCATACGGAGCAAAGATTTACAAAACAACGTTGAAGGGATGCATAGAACATTTTAAAAAGATACACAAAAAATACAGAAACAAAATGACCACAAATATCTCAAAAATACCAAGGACACAAAACAACCACAAAGAGACACAAAAAGACAACGAAGAGACACAAAACAACAATAAAGAGACAAAACAACCACAAAAATACACAATAAGACAACAAAGAGACACAAAACAACAATAAAGAGACAACACAACCACAAAAATACATAAAAAGACAACAAAGAGACACAAAACAACCCTAAAAATACACAAAAAGACAACGAAGAGACACAAAACAACCACAAAAATACACAATAAGACGACAAAGAGACACAAAACAACAATAAATAGGAACAAAACAACCACAGAGACACAAAACAACAATAAAGAGACACAAAACAACCACAAAGAGACACAAAACAACAATAAAGAGACACAAAACATCCCCAAAGAGAAACAAAACAACCACAAAAATACACAAAACTACCACAAAGAGACACAAAACAACCACAAAGAGACAGAAAACAACCACACAGAAACACAAAACAACCGCAAAGAGACACAAAACAACCACAAAGAGACACAAAACAACCACAAAGAGACACAAAACAACCACACAGAAACACAAAACAACCGCAAAGAGACACAAAACAACCACACAGAGACACAAAACAACCACAAAGAGACACAAAACAACCATACAGACAACCTCTACCTTGTGAAATGTACATACCCCCCACCATGGTAAAATATGAAAGCCGACTTTCGAAGGACTTTTCAGTGAATCTTAGTGTGTCCTTTGCCTCTTTCCCCCCCAGATGCACCAAGGATCGGGCTGATTACTGGCAATGTGGAAGATTGTTCTTTTTGAGGATCTATCCACGGGAGGGGAGTCTCATAGATATCGATTGACAAATAAATAAACACAGACACGTCGTTCTGCGTACATTTGTGAGTCTAATTTATTTGTAAATCCTTCTGTGTGCATTTGTAAATCAAACATATTTGTAAATCTCTCTGTGTGCATTTGTAAATCTCTCTGTGTGCATTTGTAATTATTGAGACTGATCTGACTCCATACACGGCGGCAGAAGAAGCATTTGGCAACCTGAAGAGGGCCTTGTGTCCTTACTGCCCCCGATTTCAGCAAGGAGTTTGTGGTCCAGGCAGACGCCTCTGAGGTGGGTCTGGGCGCTGTGCGAGCCCAGATCAAGGAAGGTGAGGAACACCCCGTTCAGTATTTGAGTCGGAAGTTGCTGCCTAGAGAGAACAACTATGCCACGGTAGAGAAAGAGTGCGTGGCCTTAAAATGGGCCTTGGAAACCCTCAAATATTACCTGCTGGGAAGGAGAGTCTCTCTGGTGACCGATCATGCACCGTTACAGTGGCAAAGAACAAAGAGACAGACAGTAGGGTGACTGGGTGGTTTTTAAGCCTCATTCACAGGCCAGGACGGCGTCATGGAAACGCAGATGCCCTGTCCCGCCTCCTGGTCATCGTTCACCCTGCCGAGGACGTCAGGCCCGGGGAGAGGGATATGTGGCATCACCAGGGGACAGGTAGTGGAGGGGCGCTACATCCCGACCAGGATCAGACCACATCTCCCAGACTGCCTCACCACTCACCCAGCTGACGCTTAAATATATTCATATTTATATAGATGTATTAATATATATATATATTTATTAATATGTATTCATATTTATATATATTTATTAATATATATATATTTGTTAATATTCATATATTCATATTTATATATATTTATTAATATGTATTCATATTTATATATATTTATTAATATATATATTTGTTAATATTTATATATTCATATTTATATATATTTATTAATATATATATTCATATTTATATTTATTCATTACTATAAATATATATTCATATAATATGTATCTATATATTAATATATATATTAATATAATAAATATATATATTCATATTAATGAATATATATATATATTAATTATTATGAATGTATATATATTCATTCATATTTATATATATATATATATATATATATATATATATAAATGAATGTCTTTGTTGGGACCTCTGGTCCGTTGGGCTGCGACAGGAAGAACCCGTTCTCGCCGGTCCCTGATTCGTTGTCACATTTCTGTGCCGTGTTTTTCTTTCCACGTCTGCACAAAAGCACAACTATTCACCATCTAATGAATCAGATCAATGAAATGTACAAAAATATATAACAATCATGCAACTCATTTGCCAGAGCTGCCTCTTACAGCTTGTGTGCAACACATATAATATGTTTTCATGAGAAATGTAGCGAAATAAAATGAAATGTGCAGCATTTCTTCATGAGAATATAAAATAAATTAAATGAACTGTTGCTAGGCAGATTTATTAAACAAAATCAAACAACCCGATGAGTCACTGACATGAAGGTGGTGACACCTGAAGACCATCTGGAAGGAACTCACACACACGCAGGTGTTTAACTTCTACCACAACGGCGCCATCTGGTGGTCAAATGGAGACATGACGCTTTCTGCGTGACTTCTTTTTGGATACAATGGCACGTGAATTGAAATGCAGCTGACGTCACTCTGAACGCAACACATTGTTTTTGTTTAAATTATTGGCACACTTTCATTTAAAAGGCGTTTATCAATAAATTGCCAGAATCTCTGTTCCAGTAGAATATAATAAAGATTATTTACACGGGGCTCAAAATATATGAGGCGAAAAAACAAGGATTTCAGAACAAAAAATCACAGATAAAAGTTTTTATTTTCAACAGTTTTAACACAGAATAAAAAGTTATTTTCCAAAAATAAATTTTAGATGTTGAAGCATTTTTAGAAATGAATCTTGTTTTGATGACTTGAGTATTCCCAAATACAGGCTTCTGAATAGAGGCTGCAGAATTAAAAAAAAAAATTTATTTACAGTTTTTTTGTACATTTTTTAATGTTAAACTTTTATTTCCAATGTTGTCTTTGGTGTAAAACAACGATCACAAAATATAAAAATGTACAAAATGTATGCAAAAATAAACATGACACAAAACAATATGATTTTACTAAACAGTGAATGTGTTAAAGCTGCATTCTCTCTCCTGACCACCAGGGGGCGACTCCTCTGGTTGTATAGAAGTCTATGCTTCATCTGTTAAAGCTGCATTCTCTCTCCTGACCACTAGGGGGCGACTCCTCTGGTTGTATAGAAGTCTATGCTTCATGTGTTAAAGCTGCATTCTCTCTCCTGACCACTAGGGGGCGACTCTTGTGGTTGTATAGAAGTCTATGCTTCATGTGTTAAAGCTGCATTCTCTCTCCTGACCACCAGGGGGCGACTCCTCTGGTTGTATAGAAGTCTAAGCTTCATGTGTTAAAGCTGCATTCTCTCTACTGACCACCAGGGGGCAACTCCTCTGGTTGTATAGAAGTCTACGCTTCATGTGTTAAAGCTGCATTCTCTCTCCTGACCACTAGGGGGCGACTCTTCTGGTTGTATAGAAGTCTACGCTTCATGTGTTAAAGCTGCATTCTCTCTACTGACCACCAGGGGGCGACTCCTCTGGTTGTATAGAAGTCTAAGCTTCATGTGTTAAAGCTGCATTCTCTCTACTGACCACCAGGCGGCAACTCCTCTGGTTGTATAGAAGTCTACGCTTCATGTGTTAAAGCTGCATTCTCTCTCCTGACCACTAGGGGGCGACTCTTCTGGTTGTATAGAAGTCTATGCTTCATGTGTTAAAGCTGCATTCTCTCTACTGACCACCAGGGGGCGACTCCTCTGGTTGTATAGAAGTCTAAGCTTCATGTGTTAAAGCTGCATTCTCTCTACTGACCACCAGGGGGCAACTCCTCTGGTTGTATAGAAGTCTACGCTTCATGTGTTAAAGCTGCATTCTCTCTCCTGACCACTAGGGGGCGACTCTTCTGGTTGTATAGAAGTCTATGCTTCACGTGTTAAAGCTGCATTCTCTCTACTGACCACCAGGGGGCGACTCCTCTGGTTGTATAGAAGTCTAAGCTTCATGTGTTAAAGCTGCATTCTCTCTACTGACCACCAGGGGGCAACTCCTCTGGTTGTATAGAAGTCTACGCTTCATGTGTTAAAGCTGCATTCTCTCTACTGACCACCAGGGGGCGACTCCTCTGGTTGTATAGAAGTCTATATAAATGACTCTACTTCTCTTGATGTATTCCCTCAGTAAACATTGTAAACATTAGTTTTTGGTCTCAATCTCTAGTTTCAAGTCTTCTTCAATACAGCCTGATGTTCATTTAGTAAATTATGGTAATTTAGAGTCAAACAGACCATAAAGCAGGGGATGCTTTAGGGGCGGGGCTACACGGTGATTGACAGGTCTCTACCAGAGACGTGTACAGAGTCTATACGTCACTCCTCCTCAGTCCAAATGTGGTGACTTCCTGTTCACCGGTTGCATAAAAGCCAAGATGGCGACGACCGTACGTCGGCTTCAGATCTCACACACGTTACTTTGTTGTTTTTGGTCGTTTTCTTGAGACGTTTCAGAAAAATATAAAATCCACGCATTCCTCCAAGCACACGAGAGAGAGTCCAACGTCCTTCACTTGTGAGGAAACATGGCGCCGGCAGCGATGGCCGACAGCCCCGTCTTCTCCTCGATCCACCCGTTGTAGTTGGTCACTCGGGTGTAAACGCCGGGCCGGTTCTCCTTCGCGCAGCCGTCGCCCCAACTGATGACTCCAAACAGGAAGAGCCTGCTGCCGACCTCGCACACCAGAGGGCCTCCAGAGTCTCCCTATTGGGGGGGGGGGGAGAGGGGGAGGGAGGGAGAGGGAGGGAGGGAGAGAGGGAGAGGGAGGGAGGGAGAGAGAGGCATTAAGGGATGCCAGCCAACTGATCCTTGGAGCCCACATCGGGTTCGGACTTGTCGTGAATACCTCGCAGGCGTCCCGGCTCCAGTCGGGAACACCGGCGCAAAACATGTTCTCGCTGATCAAGTTTCCGTAGAAGTCCGTCTGTCGACACACGGCGTCGGCGAGGAGGTTCACCCGGGCCTCCATGAGCAACCGGGACTTGTACCACAGACCTGCGGAGAAGCAGAAACGCCTCGTTGAGCATCGTGAACATTCAGGAGCAGCTTCAAGGTGGTTTCTACTGATCCACGTCCTCATCAAAGACCGCAGAAGGTCACGCAGAAGGTCACGCAGAAGGTCACGCAGAAGGTCACGCAGAAGGTCACGCAGAAGGTCACGCAGAAGGTCACGCACGGCGGCAAGTTAACGTTGATTTATTTGTCGCACAACTTATCGTCGTAATTTCAAACCCAAAAGCAAAAGGTCTTTTCCTCCAGCTAACCGAGTGGTTTCCTATTTCCTTTACTTTTCACCTTTCCTTCTTCTTTCTCGCAGTTGCCTTGTTCACTTCTCTCCATTATAGACTTCCCAAAAACTGCAGGTAAGAACCTGCATATGGCCCAAAGTGTATATCTATCTATAGATATCTACAGATAGAGCCCTGATACTTCCATGCATGTAAAAAGACAACCAGCTTAGAAAATGACTAAAAACTCAAAGAAATACCCTGAATAGCCAGAAGTATGCAGTACCTCTGAACATGTATACTTTAATGTACTTCCTGCTCACCTTGTCTCTCTTTCCCGTATCCGGCGATCTCGCAGCCGACTCCGTCCTGGAGGCTCTGCAGCGGCGGCGGCAGACAGACGGTCCTCACCGAGTCGCTCTCCTCCGAACATCGGCCTCCTCGGGCCCTCAGCTTCAGCAGCGCTGCAGAAACACCTCCAGTCATTATTGTTGTTTTGATGTCTCTCTGTACTTGTTTTGATGTTTATTTTTGCCCCTTTTTGAGGTGGTTTTTGCATCTCCTTTTACTTTTTCTTGTCTCTTTGTGGTTTTGTGTCACTCTGCAATTGTTTTTATCTTTGTAATTTTTGCCCCTTTTTGTGATAGTTTTGCAGTTTTGTCTGTGGCTCAATGTCATGTAATTGTTCTTAATTGTAGTCATTATGTGTCTCTTTGTAGTCATTATGTGTCTCTTTGTAGTCATGTTGTGTCTCTTTGTAGTCATGTTGTGTCTCTTTGTAGTCATGTTGTGTCTCTTTGTAGTCGTTATGTGTCTCTTTGTAGTCATTATGTGTCTCTTTGTAGTCATGTTGTGTCTCTTTGTAGTCATGTTGTGTCTCTTTGTAGTCGTTATGTGTCTCTTTGTAGTCATTATGTGTCTCTTTGTAGTCGCTATGTGTCTCTTTGTAGTCGTTATGTGTCTCTTTGTAGTCGTTATGTGTCTCTTTGTAGTCATTATGTGTCTCTTTGTAGCCACTATGTGTCTCTTTGTAGTCGTTATGTGTCTCTTTGTAGTCGTTATGTGTCTCTTTGTAGCCGCTATGTGTCTCTTTGTAGCCACTATGTGTCTCTTTGTAGCCACTATGTGTCTCTTTGTAGTCGTTATGTGTCTCTTTGTAGCCACTATGTGTCTCTTTGTAGTCGCTATGTGTCTCTTTGTAGTCGTTATGTGTCTCTTTGTAGTCGTTATGTGTCTCTTTGTAGTCGTTATGTGTCTCTTTGTAGCCGTTATGTGTCTCTTTGTAGCCACTATGTGTCTCTTTGTAGTCGCTATGTGTCTCTTTGTAGTCGTTATGTGTCTCTTTGTAGTCATTATGTGTCTCTTTGTAGCCACTATGTGTCTCTTTGTAGTCGCTATGTGTCTCTTTGTAGTCGTTATGTGTCTCTTTGTAGCCTGTCTCTTTGTAGTCGTTATGTGTCTCTTTGTAGCCGTTATGTGTCTCTTTGTAGCCACTATGTGTCTCTTTGTAGTCATGTTGTGTCTCTTCCATGTAAGCGTCTCTTTGAGTGACGTGTTGTAGGTGAAGGCCAGCGGGGCCCCTGAGCCCAGTAGGTAAGTAGCCCGTCTGTTGGTACCGATGTCGTTGTCGTAGTTCCCCTCGCTGTTGTCAAACCCGTCATGGAGGATGATCTGTTCCACCCTGAACGTTTGCTCCACAGTCGGGTCCGTCTCATTCATGACGTTCTTTCCCAGGATGACGTAGAAGCGGCGCCGTTTGCTGTTGGAGCTGAAACGCACATTTACGGGAAAGAACCCGATGAACCAGCTGTCCGCCTTCATGTGTCAGCACCTCGGTCACAGGAAGTGATCTCACTTCTCACCCGTCGGGGAAGCAGTGGGCAGCTGTGAGCACCCAGCAGGCCGAGATCAGGCTGCCGCCGCAGCGGAAAACCTTCTCCTTGGACTTGCTGCGCCAGAATATGGCGGCCACCCACGGGTGCGATTCCACGGTGGCAACTGTTCCTCCCACGATCTTCATCTGCCTCCTCCTGGAGCGCCGGCCGCATGTCGACTCTGCAGCCGGAGGAGGAAACTCAGTTCAAAGGGATCGAAGGGGGGAAAAGAAAGCATGAAAATGTAAAACAGCGAGTGGAGTGAGACAGGAAGTTACCTGTCTGTGGCTCAGTGGGTGAAGGTGAAGGTGAAGGTGAAGGTGAAGGTGAAGATGAAGATGAAGGTGAAGGTGAAGGTGAAGGTGAGGCTGGAACTACAAGGTTAGAGCGCGTTAAACACCGATGAATAAACCTGTGATTTGGGTTCAGATTTAATTGGAAAGAGAGAAGATGAACTCACCCGACTCAAAAGCACAACGTGGAATACGACAATACTCCCAAAGCAGCTGCTGGTTCACCCACACGTGGCACCACGGGCGCCGCTTGTAGAAAAGATTTCTGGGAAACGCATTAAAATCCATCAAACTAAACAACATGTGACGTTAAAGTGAGTAATTGCACTCCAGAACTTTGGAACAATTTCTAGTGAATCAAATAATATAACGGATGACTGAAACCACATCGTAAAGCACTTTAAAAGTGTGTTGGGTTGTCTACGTCCATATTAGGGCATATTAAGAACAAAACACCAAAGAGACACATAACAAATACAAAGAGACACAAAACAACTACAAAAAGACCAAAACACCTAAGAGACACAAAACAACTACAAAGAGACACAAATTAACTACAAAGAGACACAAAACAACTACAAAGAGACACAAATTAACTACAAAGAGACACAAAACAACTACAAAGAGACACAAAACAATATACAAAGAGACCAAAACAACCACAAAGAGACACAAAGCAACAACAAAAAGAAGCTTAATGATAAAGTCTGTGTGTCTTGGTCTTATGTCAAAGGGGGGCGGGGCAAAGTGGGCGAGGATCGGATCACCGGAGCCTACGGCCGTTAAATCAAATCCACGAAGGGTAAATAAAACCAAACAGGTACATGCTGTGTCTCTGGAGTTGCGGCGGCCTACCTGCAGTAGTTGTGCCTCCCCGAATGGACGTCCGAAGACAGGAAGTTCTCCCTGGTGTTGGAATCCCACTCCTCACACGGCCGCCCGCTCTGCGACTCGGCCTCCGAGCCTCTGTAGTAGAGTCCCACGCCCTCGTAGCAGTGCGTGCTCTTCGCTGCAGGAACAGCAGGAGGCGTTTCAGTAGAAGAAAAACAATAAACGACGAACGCCACTCGGGCTTCAGCTCCTCACCCGTTTCACAGCGGACGCCCTCGAAGCCGTCGGAGCACAAGCAGAACATGTGCTCGCCGGTCGCCAGAGCCGGGAGGGAGCTGCCTCCGTTCAGACAGATCGCTGCTGAGCGGAGAGCAAAACACACTTCAAAGCAGCCCGGCGTCTGTGCTCTGAGCTCTGAGGAATGTTGAGCTTCTCACCTGAACTTTCAAAGGAGGACGAGGAGGACGAGGAGGACGACGAGGACGAGGAGGACGAGGAGGATGAAGAGGACGACGAGGACGACGAGGACGAAGACCCAGAAAACTCCCGCTCTCTTCTTGCTCTCGATAAGCCCTGAAAAAGTATAAGAATGAATCTGACGAATCTCATCAAGTGAAATGCAACATTTTTGAGATGAATCCAACATGTCCGTACGGCTTCAGAGGCGGCCAGAGCTGCCAGGATGCTCGCCAAGACCAAAGCCTTCATGGTTCTCGTGTTGTTGTGCCTGCAGAGAGCCGTATGGAAAACCTCCTGAGGGGGACACTGGGTTTTGTCTGCAAGTGTGCAGGGAGGAGGGAGCGTCCTGATTGGCCGAGGAGCTCTTCGACAGGCCGGGACCACTTTGTTTTAGGGTGAAGAAATATCTGCTGCTTCTCGGATGAGGAAACACTTTTAAATACACAACTGGGATTCCAAGGAAGCCGAGCAGCTGGTGTCATGGAGAGTTTCACAGCTGCTTTGAGACTGAATGTGGATCAATAATAATGGATCAATAACACGGTTTACGACGTAATGTTCTTTGAAGTACATAAAGAAAGAAATGTTGTCTAAAGAACTTTTTTTTAAACTTCCATTTGCAAATGTATACCATCGCCCACCATTTAATAACTGAAACATGAATAATGAACCCTTTAATATCCCAAAGAACCCTATGATGAACATGTAGAACCATCCGATAGATAACATGGCTTCTAATGGGCGATGGGTCGTCGTGGCAACACAGCCTTTTAAAGTACCAGTGAGGAAACATTATTGTGTTGGCGTCCACACCCTGTGACACCTCACAACCTCACCAGTGACACCACCACAACACCAGTTGAGTAATTATGAACCAATAAAAACCACATGAAGAAGAAATGGTTCCTCCTGGTGTGTCTCTGATGTAAAGTCACAAAGTCTCTGTAACGTGATGTGGAAACTACGTCTGAACATCTTTTACTACCACGAAAAGAAATTGAGGTAGAAAACCCACTAAAACTACTACGAAAAGACTAAAGATGTCTACAAGGAAACATCAAACTCCAGAGCGATGAGAAACGGCTACAAAGAGACACAAAACTACTACAAAGATATACAAAACCACTACAATGACACACAAAACAAGTACAAAGATACACAAAACTACTACAAAGATATACAAAACCATTACAATGACACAAAACAAGTACAAAGATACACAAAACTACTACAAAGAGACACAAAACTACTACAAAGATATACAAAACCATTACAATGACACAAAACAAGTACAAAGATACACAAAACAACTACAAAGAGACACAAAACTACTACAAAGATATACAAAACTACTAGAAAGATACATAAAAGAATACAAATAGATGCACAACTACTAGAAAGAAACATAAAAACAAGAGACACAAAACCACTACAAAGATACATAAACAAATACAAAGAGACACAAAACTACTCTAAAGAAACATCAAAACAACTACAAAACGACACAAAAAGAACAACAAAGATACATAAAACAAATACAAAGATACACAAAACTACTAGAAAGCAACAACAAAACAACTACAAAGATACACAAGACAACTACAAATAGACACCAAACTAATACAAATAGACATAAAACAACTACAAAGAGACTTAAAACAACTACAAAGAGACTGGAGCATCAACGTCGGAGCTCATTTATCCTGATTGTACCTGAAGTATCGTGACGTGTTCACTTCAATCTGTATTTATATATTAGAATAATAAATAATAAAACTACCGTTAGCTTCATCTCATTCTGATGACATGATGATGATGATGATGATGATGATGAAGATGATGATGATGATGAAGGTGATGATGATGAAGATGAAGATATGAGTGTTTCAGTCTTCTTACCTGCATCTGAATCATCGTCTCTGTTATCCAATGAACAACCTGAATGAAAGCAAATATGTACATTGGGATCCCGGAAGTCGTAGTCTGGATCCTGTTTGATGTATGCGACGTTCAAAAGCCGTCGGAATTAATAAGTTTCCTTAAGCAGTCACAGAAACGTAACAAAGACAGGTTTAGTTTACGTGAAATTCATAATTGATTATTTTTTAGTTTAGTTTTTACCACTTAAAGCACGTTGGTGCTATGAATAATAGTGTATTGATATTTACACTATAAATTGTTATTATTTATATTGTCTTGATATTAATTGCTTCTTCTTTTTATTATTATTATTATTATTATTATTATTTCTTTGATTCTGTAAAAACAAAACTCTAATATTGTTCCGGGGCTGTGTTTCAGTGTGTTTATTTTTATTTTGTTATTGTTTTTTTTGTGTACAGTTTGCTGTAGAGATCATTGTCAAGACTGTGTGTGTTTATTTTTTAATTTGAAGTGTATATAATGCATATTTTAATAATCTATCAAATATATTTTAACGGCTGCAGCACAAAACAGTATCTCACTGTTTGTTGTTGAAAACAACCACAACACCGTAAGAAGTCATTTCTTTACACGCTTTCTGGCGTACACTCTCCCGAAGCTGGAGTTTTCCGAGCAGCGCCTGAACGCAGCACGAGCGCAGAGCGGCTGTCAGCGGTGGATGAGGGAGATTATCCTCCTTCACGGACCCGGAGCGAGCAGCACGCAGCATGGGGAACACCGACACCAAGCTCCACTTCAGGAAGGCGGTGATCCAGCTCACCACCAAGACGCAGGTCGGTGTCTGTACTACTAAACGCCGTGCACGCGCAGGCACGCGCGTCGAGCGTTTTGCGCGTTAAATGGAGCTCGTGGAGATAAAGTTGGAGCGCCAGATGGTGGCCCGAACTGCCCCAAATATGACACCAAAGTGTGGGGGAAACCAGCAGAACACCGCAGTCGGTTTATTCAAGAGGATTTCCACCCAAAATACCAAATATCTCCAGAAATATTTAATATTTCTGGAGATATTTGAGCTGGAAACACTAATTTTATCCGTCTGGATGATCCCAGTCTTTCATATTCATGTTTTATTTTATTTTAAAAAACATCCCATAATAAGTTGAACACGTCACGCGTGAATTATAACATGTCATTCCTCCCCTGCAGGCTTCTGACGTGTTTACCTGGCAGGTGCATTTAAAGTGGAACTAACCACATGACGTCACTGCTCGATATTCTGACCATCGATTTAATGTTAGAGACATTTTCTCTTAAGATAAACATTGAATAATTTGTATGTGATGGTATACATGAATATTTTTGGGGGCACAAAACATTTAAAGATGTCACTTTGGGCATTTTGCACTATTTACTGAGCTTTTAAGATGATAATTAATTAATTAATGAATCGAGAACATAACTGGCAGATTAATTGGGAATGAAAAGCACAATTAGCTGCTGCCTGAAAGTAGATTTAAAATTAATATGAGACATTTATTAGAGAGTAAACATGAACTACTTCTGTCACATAAATGTAAATATTAAATGTAGTTGAGCCAAAGTAAAGAAACTTAAATACAGTTCTTAAGAAGAGTATGTGACCTCATAACACAAGTTGGGGAGTAAAGCATTGAGGTATTAAAATAGAAGACATGATGAGATCATACTCCTTAAAGAAGGAATATCACGCAGACGGACGTTACAGCTTTTGTGTTGACATGAATCTGAAGTGTGTTAGAACTCTGACGGTGCTGCTGGATTCACCGGATGTTGTGTCAGTTTGTGTCTCTTTGTGGTCATTTTTTGTCATTTTGTGTTAATGGTGTGTCTTTTGTGTCTCTTTGTAGTCATGTTGTGTCTCTTTGTGGTCATGTTGTGTCTCTTTGTGGTCAGTTTGTGTCTCTTTGTGGTCATGTTATGTCTCTTTGTAGTCATGTTGTGTCTCTTTGGTCATGTTGTGTCTCTTTGTGGTCAGTTTGTGTCTCTTTGTGGTCATGCTGTGTCTCTTTGTGGTCAGTTTGTGTCTCTTTGTGGTCATGTTGTGTCTCTTTGTGGTCAGTTTGTGTCTCTTTGTGGTCATGTTGTGTCTCTTTGTGGTCAGTTTGTGTCTCTTTGTGGTCATGTTGTGTCTCTTTGTGGTCATGTGTCTCTTTGTGGTCATGTTGTCACTCTTTGTGGTCAGTTTGTGTCTCTTTGTGGTCATTTTTTGTCATTTTGTGTTAATGGTGTGTCTTTTGTGTCTCTTTGTAGTCATGTTGTGTCTCTTTGTGGTCATGTTGTGTCTCTTTGTGGTCAGTTTGTGTCTCTTTGTGGTCATGTTATGTCTCTTTGTAGTCATGTTGTGTCTCTTTGGTCATGTTGTGTCTCTTTGTGGTCAGTTTGTGTCTCTTTGTGGTCATGTTGTGTCTCTTTGTGGTCAGTTTGTGTCTCTTTGTGGTCATTTTTTGTCATTTTGTGTTAATGGTGTGTCTTTTGTGTCTCTTTGTGGTCAGTTTGTGTCTCGTTGTGGTCGTTTTGTGTCATTTTGTGTTAATGGTGTGTCTTTTGTGTCTTTGTGGTCAGTTTGTGTCTCTTTGTGGTCATGTTGTGTCTCTTTGTGGTCATGTTGTGTCTCTTTGTGGTCAGTTTGTGTCTCTTTGTGGTCATGTTATGTCTCGTTGTAGTCATGTTGTGTCTCTTTGGTCATGTTGTGTCTCTTTGTGGTCAGTTTGTGTCTCTTTGTGGTCATGCTGTGTCTCTTTGTGGTCAGTTTGTGTCTCTTTGTGGTCATGTTGTGTCTCTTTGTGGTCAGTTTGTGTCTCTTTGTGGTCAGTTTGTGTCTCTTTGTGGTCATGTTGTGTCTCTTTGTGGTCATTTGTCTCTTTGTGGTCATGTTGTGACTCTTTGTGGTCAGTTTGTGTCTCTTTGTGGTCATTTTTTGTCATTTTGTGTTAATGGTGTGTCTTTTGTGTCTCTTTGTGGTCAGTTTGTGTCTCGTGGTCGTTTTGTGTCATTTTGTGTTAATGGTGTATCTTTTGTGTCTCTTTGTAGTCATGTTGTGTCTCTTTGTGGTCATGTTGTGTCTCTTTGTGGTCAGTTTGTGTCTCTTTGTGGTCATGTTATGTCTCTTTGTAGTCATGTTGTGTCTCTTTGGTCATGTTGTGTCTCTTTGTGGTCAGTTTGTGTCTCTTTGTGGTCATGTTGTGTCTCTTTGTGGTCAGTTTGTGTCTCTTTGTGGTCATGTTGTGTCTCTTTGTGGTCAGTTTGTGTCTCTGTGGTCAGTTTGTGTCTCTTTGTGGTCATGTGTCTCTTTGTGGTCATGTTGTGACACTTTGTGGTCAGTTTGTGTCTCTTTGTGGTCATGTTGTGTCTCTTTGTGGTCAGTTGGTGTTTCTTTGTGGTCATGTTATGTCTCTTTGTAGTCATGTTGTGTCTCTTTGGTCATGTTGTGTCTCTTTGTGGTCAGTTTGTGTCTCTTTGTGGTCATGTTGTGTCTCTTTGTGGTCATGTTGTGACTCTTTGTGGTCAGTTTGTGTCTCTTTGTGGTCATGTTGTGTCTCTTTGTGGTCAGTTTGTGTCTCTTTATGGTCATGTTATGTCTCTTTGTAGTCATGTTGTGTCTCTTTGGTCATGTTGTGTCTCTTTGTGGTCAGTTTGTGTCTCTTTGTGGTCATGTTGTGTCTCTTTGTGGTCATGTTGTGTCTCTTTGTGGTCAGTTTGTGTCTCTTTGTGGTCATGTTGTGTCTCTTTGTGGTCATGTTGTGTCTCTTTGTGGTCATGTTGTGTCTCTTTGTGGTCATGTTGTGTCTCTTTGTTGCCATGTGTCTCTTTGTGGTCATGTTGTGACTCTTTGTGGTCATGTTGTGTCTCTTTGTTGCCATGTTGTGTCTCTTTGTGGTCATGTTGTGTCTCTTTGTGGTCATGTTATGTCTCTGTGTAGTGTCTTTGTGGTCAGTTTGTGTCTCTTTGTGTTCATGTTGTGTCTCTTTGTGGTTGTGTCTCTTTGTGGTCAGTTTGTGTCTCTTTGTGGTCAGTTTGTGTCTCTTTGTGGTCATGTTGTGTTTCTTTGTGGTCAGTTTGTGTCTCTTTGTGGTCATGTTATGTCTCTTTGTAGTCATGTTGTGTCTCTTTGGTCATGTTGTGTCTCTTTGTGGTCAGTTTGTGTCTCTTTGTGGTCATGTTGTGTCTCTTTGTGGTCAGTTTGTGTCTCTGTGGTCAGTTTGTGTCTCTTTGTGGTCATGTGTCTCTTTGTGGTCATGTTGTGACACTTTGTGGTCAGTTTGTGTCTCTTTGTGGTCATGTTGTGTCTCTTTGTGGTCAGTTGGTGTTTCTTTGTGGTCATGTTATGTCTCTTTGTAGTCATGTTGTGTCTCTTTGGTCATGTTGTGTCTCTTTGTGGTCAGTTTGTGTCTCTTTGTGGTCATGTTGTGTCTCTTTGTGGTCATGTTGTGACTCTTTGTGGTCAGTTTGTGTCTCTTTGTGGTCATGTTGTGTCTCTTTGTGGTCAGTTTGTGTCTCTTTATGGTCATGTTATGTCTCTTTGTAGTCATGTTGTGTCTCTTTGGTCATGTTGTGTCTCTTTGTGGTCAGTTTGTGTCTCTTTGTGGTCATGTTGTGTCTCTTTGTGGTCATGTTGTGTCTCTTTGTGGTCATGTTGTGTCTCTTTGTGGTCATGTTGTGTCTCTTTGTGGTCATGTTGTGTCTCTTTGTGGTCATGTTGTGTCTCTTTGTGGTCATGTTGTGTCTCTTTGTGGTCAGTTTGTGTCTCTTTGTGGTCATGTTGTGACTCTTTGTGGTCACTCTGTGTCTCTTTGTGGTCATTTTGTGTCTCTTTGTGGTCATGTTGTGTCTCTTTGTGGTCATGTTATGTCTCTGTGTAGTGTCTTTGTGGTCAGTTTGTGTCTCTTTGTGTTCATGTTGTGTCTCTTTGTGGTTGTGTCTCTTTGTGGTCAGTTTGTGTCTCTTTGTGGTCAGTTTGTGTCTCTTTGTGGTCATGTTGTGTTTCTTTGTGGTCAGTTTGTGTCTCTTTGTGGTCATGTTATGTCTCTTTGTAGTCATGTTGTGTCTCTTTGGTCATGTTGTGTCTCTTTGTGGTCAGTTTGTGTCTCTTTGTGGTCATGTTATGTCTCTTTGTGTCTCTTTGGTCATGTTGTGTCTCTTTGTGGTCAGTTTGTGTCTCTTTGTGGTCATGTTGTGTCTCTTTGTGGTCATGTTATGTCTCTTTGTGGTCAGTTTGTGTCTCTTTGTGGTCATGTTGTGACTCTTTGTGGTCAGTTTGTGTCTCTTTGTGGTCATTTTGTGTCTCTTTGTGGTCATGTTGTGTCTCTTTGTGGTCATGTTATGTCTCTGTGTAGTCTCTTTGTGGTCAGTTTGTGTCTCTTTGTGTTCATGTTGTGTCTCTTTGTGGTCATGTTGTGTCTCTTTGTGGTCATGTTATGTCTCTGTGTAGTCTCTTTGTGGTCAGTTTGTGTCTCTTTGTGGTCATGTTGTGTCTCTTTGTGGTCATGTTATGTCTCTGTGTAGTCTCTTTGTGGTCATGTTGTGTTTCTTGTTGGACATTGTGTGTCTCTTTGTGGTCAGTTTGTGTCTCTTTGTGGTCATGTTGTGTCTCTTTGTGGTAATTTTGTGTCATTTTGTGTTAATGGTGTGTCTTTGTGGTCATGTTGTGTTTCTTGTTGGACATTGTGTGTCTCTTTGTGGTCATGTTGTGTCTCTTTGTGGTTGTTTAATATTTCTTTGTAGTGTTTTATCTCTCTCTGAGGTGTGTGTGTGTATATATATATATATATATATATATATATATATATATATATATATATATATATATATATATAATTTACACGGCCGTACTGTGTGTCCCCTCCTGCAGCCCGTAGAGGCCTCAGACGATGCCTTCTGGGACCAGTTCTGGGCCGACTCCTCCACCACCGTGCAGGACGTCTTCGCTCTGGTGCCGGCGGCCGAGATCCGAGCCGTGAGAGAGGAGTCTCCGTCCAACCTGGCAACCCTGTGCTACAAGGTGAGCCGCGTCCTGGAGACGGCGTCACAGGAATGCTGCTGTTTGTTGTTCCCACACTTTACACCTCTCAGTGAACGTCACACCGCTCAGCGTTGGTAAAGGTCAAAGGTCATTTAAGAAGAGCAGGCGTGGGTTTAAAATAAGACTCAAATGTCTGGACTCTTACAACTGATTGTTTGTTTCCATGTTTCTTCTTGTTATTTGATTCTGTTTCACTGAACATTTATTATTTCTTCAGTTTGTCGTGGAGATCATGGTCAAGAACAAGATCATTTATTTTTTTGTATTTCCTCATTTATCTGAAGTGTGAATTAAGATTAATATGACAAGATTAATATAACCGGATGACCTCCTGGATTTCCTCAGAAGAACAGAATTAAAGCGTTAGAATCTATGAAGTTTACATGTTGGGGATGTACCGAACAGAGTGACCCTGAACGCACCCCCCCCCCCCCACCCCACCCCCCTCCCACCACCAGGCCGTGGAGCGTCTGGTTCAAAGCGCCGACTCCGGCTGCCGGTCGGAGAAGCAGCGTCAGACGGTGCTGAACTGCACGCGCCTGCTCACGCGCATCCTGCCGTACATCTTCGAGGACGCCGACTGGAGAGGCTTCTTCTGGTCCACGGTGCCGGGGGCCGGGGTACGAGTGTGTGTGTGAGTGTGTGTGTGTGTGTGTGTGTGTGTGTGTGTGTGTGTGTGTGTGTGTGTGTGTGTGTGTGTGTGTGTGTGTGTGTGTGTGTGTGTGTGTGTGTGTGTGTGTGTGTGTGTGTGTGTGTGTGTGTGTGTGTGTGTGTGTGTGTGTGTGTTCGTGTTCCTTCTCCAGTCTCATTAACTAAATTACTGTTTGACAGGAAGTCATTTTAAAAAAAAGCTATTTTCAGTTCAAGGTGAAAACAAAGCGGTGACATCATCAACGTGTCTTTAGACCAAACAATGGAAACACATTCAAGACCAAAATAACTGAAACGACGACGCGTTTCTTCATCAATACATAATAATAATAATAATAATAATAATAATAATAAGTCTGGCTCACAATGCTAACATGCTAATGTTTAGCACCACCAATCATCAACCATGAACGTCTCAAGGTGACGCAATCGGGTGAAAAGTTGTTTCAGAAGGGAGTCGAGCTCGAGGGATCAAACTCGGATGAGCTCAAGGTCAAACTCAGTGGTCCTCAAGGTCAAACTCAGTGGTCCTCAAGGTCAAACTCAGTGGTCCTCAAGGTCAAACTCAGTGGTCCTTGACCTCCACGGTCCGTGTGTCCGTCTGAGTGACTTTTTAAACATCTTGGGTTAGGGTGGTTTCAGTGAGAGATAAAACAAAATAAAAAGAAGAAGCTGTTTGGTTAGTTTTTTAAAGTCGGGAGGCGGTCTGCAGGGTTTGATCTTCAGAGGACCTTTGAGGACCTTTTGAGATCCTCCAGCGGCGAGAAGTGATTCTCAGAGCCGGAGCCCCCCCCCCCTGATGGTTCTCTGGTTACCTGGTCACCGTTGGGACCCACAATCCAAACACTGCCCATATTGTACCCCCACCCCCCCCCCCCCACCCCCCACCCTCCTGGCCAGTGGCATTAAAGAGGGATTCAATGTCTTCATCAAAGTGTGGGACTCTTGAGCTGCAGCAGGCGGAACAGACTCGCGTGTTGTTTGCGGTTAATTCATTTTGACTTAAACTAAAACTTCTCTGGACGGGTGGCGTGGACACAATAACGGAAACATCTGTAAAGAAGGCGTTACTCACTGCTGTTTTTAATATTTCGACGCGTCGTGTTTGAATCTAGTTTCCGGCTGTGAGACGATTGATACCCTTTTTTTAAATGTCCGCACACGTGTAGCTGCAGCCGGTTAGCTTAGCTTAGCACAAAGACTGGAAGCGGAGGGGAACGGCTAGCCTGTCGACTAAAACCTCTTTAACTCGCCCGTTTCTTTCCTCCAGCGTTTGGACGAAGACGCCCGTGAAGACGACGCTCGGCCGCTGGCTGAATCTTTGCTGCTGGCCATCGCCGACCTGCTCTTCTGCCCGGACTTCACGGCCCAGAGCCGCAAGAAGAGCGGCCCGGTGAGTCCCTGTTTATGCTAAGCTAGGCTAACCACAGTGCTCTGTGCTCCTGCTCCTGTGTTTACTTGCCTTGAGCAACAGAGTCAATAACCTGTTGTTTATTCCCCCGCGGCGGTCGGAGCCACTTAGCGCCTGTTATCGCCTTCACACGACCTTCTCAGGCGGTAGCTGCAGTTAATGAGTGACTCCAGAGGGAGGAGGAGGAGGAGGAGGGGGAGGAGGGGCGGCGGCCATGTTTGTCAACTGGGCTGAGGAGCACAGGGTGGACACGTCTCGGTGGCGTTGAGCAAACATCCAGAGCTGCATGGGAGGCGACCGAAACATGGCTCTCCAGCAGGTCCTGTGAACCCCTCTGTGATCAGACCACTACTCACTCCTCTCCTCACTCCTCACTCCTCACTCCTCACTCCTCACTCCTCACTCCTCCCTCCCTCCTCACTCCTCACTCCTCACTCCTCCCTCCCTCCCTCCTCACTACTCACTCCTCCCTCCTCACTCCTCACTCCTCTCCTCCCTCCTCACTCCTCACTCCTCACTCCTCACTCCTCCCTCCCTCCCTCCTCACTACTCACTCCTCCCTCCTCACTCCTCACTCCTCTCCTCCCTCCTCCCTCCTCACTCCTCCCTCCTCACTCCTCCCTCCCTCCTCACTACTCCCTCCTCACTCCTCCCTCCCTCCTCACTCCTCACTCCTCCCTCACTCCTCCCTCCGCACTCCTCCCTCCTCACTCCTCACTCCTCACTCCTCCCTCCTCACTCCTCTCTCCCTCCCTCACTCCTCCCTCACTCCTCACTCCTCACTCCCCTGAAGCGTGCACGTATACATGGAAACATCAGAGATTGGAGCTTCCCAGGAAACACTTCCCAGGGTCAGTGAAGGGTCAGTTCCCACGCGTCAACGGTTTAGGGGACGATGGGCCCCTGAACGCCTCACGCCTCCTCCATGAGAACCAGAGCCACCAGACGCGTCACTGTGGCCATTTTGTTTCTCTTTTTGGTCGTTTGAGACGTCTTTTCGAGGCTCTTTGTGGTTGTTTTCTGTCTGTTTGTCTCTTTGAGGACATTTTCTGTCTGTTTTTTTGTTGTTGTTTTGTATCCGAGGTATTCTTGATGGTATTTGTGGGTGTTTTTTGTGTCTCTTTGTGGTCGTATTATGTATCTTGTGGTTGTTTTGTGTCTCTTTGTAGTCATAAACTGTTTTGTTTTTGGTCGGTTTACATCTCTTCGTAGACATTTCGTGTCTCTTTGTGGTCGTATTATGAGTCTTGTTATGTTTTTTTGTCTCTTTTCTATTTTTATTCCGTCTGTTTTGGTAGTTTTGAATCTCTTTGAGAGGTTTTGGTGTCTCTTTGTGGTCGTATTCTGACTCTTTATGTTTTTCTGTCTCTTTGTGGTCGTATTCTGACTCTTTTTGGTTGTCGTCTGTGTAGTTTTGGTCTCTTTGGGCCTCACTTGAAACAGACTGTGGCCCCGGGGTTCAGTTTAAATAATGGCCGACATCCAACGTTTTTCCAGTTGGACGAGAGAAAAAAAAACCCACATGTTGCATAAAATTGATGTTTTCCAGAAATGTTCCCTTTTTCTTTGTATTTCTTGGAAGCTGAGAGCTCTTTGAAACGAAGCCATTTGGTTCTCTTTGTGACGTTCTACGTTCTGAGTCCGCTGCCGTCGGTTCCCTCGCGGGGAACAAGGCGGCGCGTCGTCTATTTGTGGCGCCCTGCTATCGGGCGGAGGTGTCTCCGGAGATAACGTCAGCTTGTCTCAACACGGGGAGAAGGAGTGAGACGTTGAGCATCGGGCAAATATGAATGTCACAAGCAGAATAAATCTATGAATAATTAAGATGAACTGTGTTAAATATCACGGTTCACGATACTTTGTGTTTGTTTTGGCTTAAAGTTTCATCCTGGTTGTAATTTACCTTCAATTAAAGACAATTTCTACACTGTTTTGACTTTACTTTAAAAGCTACTTTTATTTTTATTAAACAGACTGATTACATTTTCAGTCAACACATGTAAAATGTATAATTAGAGGGTTTGTGTTTTAAAGACTTGATTAATGAGAGTGGCCAACATGCCTCGTTCTGCAGGACTCGGCCGAGGACATTCGATCCATCGACAGCTGCGAGTACATCTGGGAGGCCGGAGTCGGCTTCGCTCAGTCGCCTCCGCTCAACTACGTCCACGACCTCAACAGGTGAGACTGGCAGGAGGAGAAGGAGGAGCAGGTGTGGAAGATGGAGCAGGTGGAGCAGGTGGAGAAGGAGAAGGTGGAGCAGGTGGGGAAGATGGAGCAGGTGGAGAAGGAGGAGCAGGTGGAGAAGGTGGAGAAGGAGAAGGTGGAGAAGGAGGAGAAGGTGGAGAAGGTGGAGAAGGAGAAGGTGGGGAAGGAGGAGAAGGTGGAGAAGGAGAAGTTGGGGAAGAAGGAGCAGGTGGAGAAGGTGGAGCAGGTGGGGAAGATGGAGCAGGTGGGGAAGGTGGAGAAGGAGGAGAATGAGGAGAAGGAGCAGGTGGAGAAGGAGAAGGAGCAGGTGGGGAAGGTGGAGGAGAAGGTGGAGAAGGAGCAGGTGGGGAAGGTGGAGCAGATGGAGCAGGTGGAGAAGATGGAGCAGGTGGAGAAGGAGTAGGTGGAGAAGATGGAGCAGGTGGAGAAGGAGGAGAAGGTGGAGAAGGAGCAGGTGGGGAAGGTGGAGAAGGTGGAGAAGGAGCAGGTGGGGAAGGAGGAGAAGGTGGAGAAGGTGGAGCAGATGGAGCAGGTGGAGAAGGAGTAGGTGGAGAAGGTGGAGAAGGAGGAGAAGGTGGAGAAGGAGCAGGTGGGGAAGGTGGAGAAGGTGGAGAAGGAGCAGGTGGGGAAGGAGGAGAAGGTGGAGCAGATGGAGCAGGTGGAGAAGGAGTAGGTGGAGAAGATGGAGCAGGTGGAGAAGGTGGAGCAGGTGGAGAAGGTGCAGGTGGAGAAGGAGAAGGTGGAGCAGGTGGAGAAGGTGGGGAAGGAGCAGCAGATGGAGCAGGTGGAGCAGGTGGAGAAGGTGGAGCAGGTGGAGAAGGTGGGGAAGGAGGAGAAGGTGGAGAAGGAGAAGTTGGGGAAGGAGGAGCAGGTGGAGAAGGTGGAGCAGGTGGGGAAGATGGAGCAGGTGGAGAAGGAGGAGAATGAGGAGAAGGAGCAGGTGGAGAAGGAGGAGAAGGAGCAGGTGGGGAAGGTGGAGGAGAAGGTGGAGAAGGAGCAGGTGGGGAAGGTGGAGCAGATGGAGCAGGTGGAGAAGATGGAGCAGGTGGAGAAGGAGTAGGTGGAGAAGATGGAGCAGGTGGAGAAGGTGCAGGTGGAGAAGGTGGAGCAGGTGGAGAAGGTGCAGGTGGAGAAGGAGAAGGTGGAGAAGGTGGAGCAGGTGGAGAAGGTGCAGGTGGAGAAGGAGAAGGTGGAGCAGGTGGAGAAGGTGGAGCAGGTGGAGAAGGTGGAGCACTGGCTCTGCTTTTGTGTGTCAGTTCATCTTGCTTGTGTGATTTTTTTTTTCTTTTTCTTGTTTGACCTGCGTGTGTGTGTGTGTGTGTGTGTGTGTATATGTATACACACACACACACACACACACACACATATATGTGTGTGATGTCTCGTCCTGTGTTCCTATTGGTTCAGGACGGAGCTGCTGAAGTTGCTGCTCACCTGTCTGTCTGAGGCCATGTACCTGCCCCCGTCCTCTGAGAGGCGGAGCCTCAACCCCTGGGTGTCCTTCTTCTGCTCCACAGAAAACAGGTAGCGGGTCCCTCGTATGTGCGTCCTCCTCCACAGAGAGGTCTGTGTTTCCTCAGAACTTCACTCACCTCTTTGCCCACCTGGACTTCTGGTTACGACAATGTTCTCTTAAAATGTCCAACGGGGTGAAATGACAAAGTGATGACATTTATTGTAATAGTCACTGCAAAAGTACGGGAGAGGACCATGTTAAAGTAGATTAAAGTAGATTACCCCCCCCCCCCCCCAGGCATGCGCTGCCTCTGTTCACCTCCCTGCTCAACGTGGTGTGCGCCTACGACCCCGTCGGCTTCGGCGTGCCGTACAACCACCTGATGTTCTCGGACTACCGGGAGCAGCTGGTGGAGCAGGCGGTCCAGATCCTCATCGTGACCCTGGAGCACGAGGGCGGCTCGGCCTTCAGCTCCGCCCTCCTGGCCCTGAGCGCCTCGGCGACCCCCTCCGAGGAGGAGGAGACGGAGGTGAGTTCATTGTCGTCATTGAGTCACCGAACGCTTATTAAACGTATTTTTTTATTAAAAAAATTTTTAATCCTCTCTCTCTCGTCTATTTTCCAGCCAGCGGGACCCGAGAACCTCTTTGTGAATTATCTCTCCAGGATCCACCGAGAGGAGGTGAGGTGAAGCCAAACCCCGGAGCAGGTGCGTACGGGGCGGCGCTCCCAGGTGTTAACCCTGCGTTGTGTTCGTCAGGACCTGAGCTTCATCCTGAAGGGTCTGGCTCGGCTCATGAACAACCCTCTGGTCCAGACGTACCTGCCTCACTCCGCCAAGAAGATCCAGTTCCACCAGGAGCTGCTGATCCTCTTCTGGAAGTTCTGTGACTTCAACAAGGTGAATGAATGAAAACGACCACCTTATTTAAACAATACGGGGGAATTAGAACGCAGAAGAACGATTTTCTTCATCGCAAACGAAACCTGCCGACAGTATTTGAGTTGATCCGTCTCTCCATCCAGGGGAGCAGAAGCTAAGGCCGCTAACTTTGAGCATCAGACAACAAGAAAACAACCTGGAAGGATAAACAGCACAACAAATATGCATTATTTATATTTTTATTATTTTGAAGCATAGACTTCTATACAACCAGAGGAGTCGCCCCATGGTGGTCAGGAGAGAGAATGCAGCTTTAACACATGAAGCATAGACTTCTATACAACCAGAGGAGTCGCCCCCTGGTGGTCAGGAGAGAGAATGCAGCTTTAACACATGAATCATAGACTTCTATACAACCAGAGGAGTCGCCCCCTGGTGGTCAGGAGAGAGAATGCAGCTTTAACACATGAAGCATAGACTTCTATACAACCAGAGGAGTCGCCCCCTGGTGGTCAGGAGAGAGAATGCAGCTTTAACACATGAAGCATAGACTTCTATACAACCAGAGGAGTCGCCCCCTGGTGGTCAGTAGAGAGAATGCAGCTTTAACACATGAAGCATAGACTTCTATACAACCAGAGGAGTCGCCCCCTGGTGGTCAGGAGAGAGAATGCAGCTTTAACACATGAAGCATAGACTTCTATACAACCAGAGGAGTCGCCCCCTGGTGGTCAGGAGAGAGAATGCAGCTTTAACACATGAAGCATAGACTTCTATACAACCAGAGGAGTCGCCCCCTGGTGGTCAGGAGAGAGAATGCAGCTTTAACACATGAAGCATAGACTTCTATACAACCAGAGGAGTCGCCCCCTGGTGGTCAGGAGAGAGAATGCAGCTTTAACACATGAAGCATAGACTTCTATACAACCAGAGGAGTCGCCCCCTGGTGGTCAGGAGTAACTGACTAAGTTCACCGTTGTCTTTTTTTAGAAGTTCCTGTTCTTCGTGCTGAAGAGCAGCGACGTGCTGGACGTGCTGGTTCCCATCCTCTTCAGCCTGGACGACGCCAGAGCGGATCAGTGTGAGTCCACGGTTTGACGATTGTGAACGCCGCGGCGAGGCGACGCTAACGGAGGTGAGTAAATGAAATGCTTGTCGTCGGCAGCTCGCGTGGGCCTCATGCACATCGGCGTGTTCATCCTCCTGCTGCTGAGCGGAGAGAGGAACTTCGGCGTGCGCCTGAACAAGCCGTACGCGCTCCGCGTCCCGATGGACATCCCCGTCTTCACGGGAACCCACGCCGACCTGCTCATCCTGGTGACGTCACGGGATGTTTAAACGCCCCTGAAGGAACGAGTGCTCTTCTCCATCCATAACTGTAAACGCATGTTCCCCTCTTTGTGTTCAGATCTTCCATAAGATCATCAGCGCCGGACACCAGCGGCTGCAGCCTCTGTTCGACTGCCTGCTCACGATCATCGTGAACGGTGAGCGTGGAGGAGGCAACGCCGCCCTCTTGTGGTTAAGATGGAGGAGTGTTTATTTTTTTATTTATGTAAAAGCCATCTGTTTGCTCCATCAGTTTCTCCTTATCTGAAGAGCCTGTCCATGTTGGCGGCCAACAAGCTGCTGCACCTCCTGGAGGCCTTCTCCACGCCCTGGTTCCTCTTCTCCTCCCAGCAGAACCACCACCTGGTCTTCTTCCTGCTGGAGGTCTTCAACAACATCATCCAGTACCAGTTCGACGGTGAGAGTCAGAATGATGAAACCCGTGGCGGCGGTGCCTCCTCCTCCTCCTCCACCCGGTCACCTGACGTCTCCCTTCTCAGGTAACTGCAACCTGGTGTACGCCGTCATCAGGAAGCGCAACATCTTCCACCAGCTGGCCAACCTGCCGTCCGACGCGGCGTCCATCCAGAAGGCGCTCCAGAGGAAGACGAAGTCCACGGTGTCCAGGAGCAACTCCACGGACACGGAGAGCGCAGAGGGCTCCGGAGCTGCAGCTCCCAACGAGCCCGGAACCCTCAAGACCAGCCTGGAGGCCACTCCCAGTAGGTCTTCACCCCTTCGGAGGCGGTTATCTAAAGAAGGTTGAATGTCATGTACACTTATTGATTTGGCTGCAAAATATTCACTCAAATGGAGACTTCCTGTTTTCTAAAGCGTCTAAAAACTAGTTTACTTTCTTTGTATGAACCCTAAACATGTAAACAGTGAACTATGAGAATTATAATACAGCAATTATGAAGTATTATGATGCGTAAAAGTCAATATAAAATGCTTTATAAAGGAGTGAAAGAGTGCATAGAGACTCTTTTTATATATATATATATATATATAATATTATTTTTGATATATTAAAATGTTTATATATGTTTTAATTAGATATATTTTTTTAATTAGATATAATTTGTATATATTTATACAATAAATATATATATATATATTTATAATTTTTTATATATATGACAAAAAAATCATTCTTTCCTTTCCCTGCATCTTTTTCTTGCGTCCCTCAGGAATCGATAAGATAACGGAGAAGTCCCAGGTGAGCCTGGACGGCACCATGATGCCTCTGCATCACTCGGACGCACCGCGGACGCCAGCCGGCGACACGGCGCCCGAGGTACGCCGGCCTCCACGTCTGCCTCACGCTTCTCTCTGCAGTCAAAGTGACCCCCCCCCCTCCCCCTCCTCCCTGTGCTTTTATTTTGAAAAGGTCAACCGCGCAGAGTCGGAGGCAGCGAGGAGCCGGTTGTCGAGCATGTCCTCGCCATCGGCGGCGTGGAGCGCCAACACGGACTGGGTGAGTAGACGCCGTGTCAGCTGTTTGCACCCCCCACCCCCACCCTCCTGTCTTCACCCCACCCTCCATCATGCTGCTGGTGTCCTCCAGGTGGTGTCATGGAAGGCCAAGCTCCCTCTGCAGACCATCATGCGGCTGCTCCAGGTGCTGGTCCCTCAGGTGGAGAAGATTTGCATCGACAAGTAAGACACGGAGCTAAGCTGCAACAAAATACTATTTTCACTTTGGAACAATTCTTTAAATGTTTTTATCTGTGAAAGAGATATTATAAAGTTAGTGTGAGGAACTTTTAACTGGTTATGAAACCGTCTCAGTTTAATCCTGATCCTCTATACATGACTCACATCAGTAAAGAGACCACTAAGAAGAACCTCATGTCGTGTTGCTTCTGGCGCCCCCTGTGGACTAAAGTGGTAGTGTTGGTTCTGGTGCCCCCTGTGGACTAAAGTGGTACTGTTGGTTATGTCGCCCCCTGTGAACTAAAGTGGTAGTGTTGGTTCTGGTGCCCCCTGTGGACTAAAGTGGTAGTGTTGGTTCTGGTGCCCTCTGTGGACTAAAGTGGTAGTGTTGGTTCTGACGCCCCCTGTGGACTAAAGTGGTAGTGTTGGTTCTGGTGCCCCCTGTGGACTAAAGTGGTAGTGTTGGTTCTGGTGCCCTCTGTGGACTAAAGTGGTAGTGTTGGTTTTGGTGCCCCCTGTGGACTAAAGTGGTAGTGTTGGTTCTGGTGCCCCCTGTGGACTAAAGTGGTAGTGTTGGTTCTGGCGCCCCCTGTGGACTAAAGTGGTAGTGTTGGTTCTGGTGCCCTCTGTGGACTAAAGTGGTAGTGTTGGTTCTGGCGCCCCCTGTGGACTAAAGTGGTAGTGTTGGTTCTGGTGCCCTCTGTGGACTAAAGTGGTAGTGTTGGTTCTGGTGCCCCCTGTGGACTAAAGTGGTAGTGTTGGTTCTGGCGCCCCCTGTGGACTAAAGTGGTAGTGTTGGTTCTGGTGCCCCCTGTGGACTAAAGTGGTAGTGTTGGTTCTGGCGCCCCCTGTGGACTAAAGTGGTAGTGTTGGTTCTGGTGCCCCCTGTGGACTAAAGTGGTAGTGTTGGTTCTGGTGCCCCCTGTGGACTAAAGTGGTAGTGTTGGTTCTGGTGCCCCCTGTGGACTAAAGTGGTAGTGTTGGTTCTGGCGCCCCCTGTGGACTAAAGTGGTAGTGTTGGTTCTGGCGCCCCCCTGTGGACTAAAGTGGTAGTGTTGGTTCTGGTGCCCCCTGTGGACTAAAGTGGTAGTGTTGGTTCTGGTGCCCCTTGTGGACTAAAGTGGTAGTGTTGGTTCTGGCGCCCCCTGTGGACTAAAGTGGTAGTGTTGGTTCTGGTGCCCCCCTGTGGACTAAAGTGGTAGTGTTGGTTCTGGTGCCCCCTGTGGACTAAATTGGTAGTGTTGGTTCTGGCGCCCCCTGTGGACTAAAGTGGTAGTGTTGGTTCTGGTGCCCCCCTGTGGACTAAATTGGTAGTGTTGGTTCTGGCGCCCCCTGTGGACTAAAGTGGTAGTGTTGGTTCTGGTGCCCCCTGTGGACTAAAGTGGTAGTGTTGGTTCTGGCGCCCCCTGTGGACTAAAGTGGTAGTGTTGGTTCTGGTGCCCCCTGTGGACTAAAGTGGTAGTGTTGGTTCTGGTGCCCCCTGTGGACTAAATTGGTAGTCTTGGTTCTGGCGCCCCCTGTGGACTAAAGTGGTAGTGTTGGTTCTGGCGCCCCCTGTGGACTAAAGTGGTAGTGTTGGTTCTGGCGCCCCCCTGTGGACTAAAGTGGTAGTGTTGGTTCTGGTGCCCCCCTGTGGACTAAAGTGGTAGTGTTGGTTCTGGTGCCCCCTGTGGACTAAATTGGTAGTCTTGGTTCTGGCGCCCCCTGTGGACTAAAGTGGTAGTGTTGGTTCTGGCGCCCCCTGTGGACTAAAGTGGTAGTGTTGGTTCTGGCGCCCCCTGTGGACTAAAATGATTCTGTTGGTTCTGACGCCCCCTTTGGACTAAAGTGGTAGTGTTGGTTCTGGTGCCCTCTGTGGACTAAAGTGGTAGTGTTGGTTCTGGTGCCCCCTTTGGACTAAAGTGGTAGTGTTGGTTCTGGTGCCCCCTTTGGACTAAAGTGGTAGTGTTGGTTCTGGTGCCCCCTGTGGACTAAAGTGGTAGTGTTGGTTCTGGTGCCCCCTTTGGACTAAAGTGGTAGTGTTGGTTCTGGTGCCCCCTGTGGACTAAAGTGGTAGTGTTGGTTCTGGTGCCCCCTGTGGACTAAAGTGGTAGTGTTGGTTCTGGTGCCCCCTGTGGACTAAATTGGTAGTCTTGGTTCTGGCGCCCCCTGTGGACTAAAGTGGTAGTGTTGGTTCTGGCGCCCCCTGTGGACTAAAGTGGTAGTGTTGGTTCTGGCGCCCCCTGTGGACTAAAATGATTCTGTTGGTTCTGACGCCCCCTTTGGACTAAAGTGGTAGTGTTGGTTCTGGTGCCCTCTGTGGACTAAAGTGGTAGTGTTGGTTCTGGTGCCCCCTTTGGACTAAAGTGGTAGTGTTGGTTCTGGTGCCCCCTTTGGACTAAAGTGGTAGTGTTGGTTCTGGTGCCCCCTGTGGACTAAAGTGGTAGTGTTGGTTCTGGTGCCCCCTTTGGACTAAAGTGGTAGTGTTGGTTCTGGTGCCCCCTGTGGACTAAAGTGGTAGTGTTGGTTCTGGTGCCCCCTGTGGACTAAAGTGGTAGTGTTGGTTCTGGTGCCCCCTGTGGACTAAAGTGGTAGTGTTGGTTCTGGTGCCCCCTGTGGACTAAAGTGGTAGTGTTGGTTCTGGTGCCCCCTGTGGACTAAAGTGGTAGTGTTGG
Source organism: Cyclopterus lumpus (assembly GCF_009769545.1). Lineage (NCBI taxonomy): Eukaryota > Metazoa > Chordata > Actinopteri > Perciformes > Cyclopteridae > Cyclopterus > Cyclopterus lumpus. The sequence goes on along the minus strand of NC_046984.1, from coordinate 17,206,806 downwards.
TTCTGGTGCCCCCTGTGGACTAAAGTGGTAGTGTTGGTTCTGGTGCCCCCTGTGGACTAAAGTGGTAGTGTTGGTTCTGGTGCCCCCTGTGGACTAAAGTGGTAGTGTTGGTTCTGGTGCCCCCTTTGGACTAAAGTGGTAGTGTTGGTTCTGGTGCCCCCTTTGGACTAAAGTGGTAGTGTTGGTTCTGGTGCCCCCTGTGGACTAAAGTGGTAGTGTTGGTTCTGGTGCCCCCTTTGGACTAAAGTGGTAGTGTTGGTTCTGGTGCCCTCTGTGGACTAAAGTGGTAGTGTTGGTTCTGGTGCCCCCTGTGGACTAAAGTGGTAGTGTTGGTTCTGGTGCCCCCTGTGGACTAAAGTGGTAGTGTTGGTTCTGGTGCCCCCTGTGGACTAAAGTGGTAGTGTTGGTTCTGGAGCCCCCTGTGGACTAAAGTGGTAGTGTTGGTTCTGGTGCCCCCTGTGGACTAAAGTGGTAGTGTTGGTTCTGGTGCCCCCTGTGGACTAAAGTGGTAGTGTTGGTTCTGGCGCCCCCTGTGGACTAAAGTGTAGATATGGATCCGTGCAGCTTTAACTCTTCACGTTCTCCGCCGTCTTCAGGGGTCTGACAGACGAGTCGGAGATCCTGAAGTTCCTCCAGCACGGCACGCTCGTGGGCCTGCTGCCCGTCCCCCATCCCATCCTCATCCGCAAGTACCAGGCCAACGCCGGCACGGCCATGTGGTTCCGCACCTACATGTGGGGCGTCATCTACTTACGGTAAACGCGCTCAGACAACCGGCCCGTCGAGTTGTTTAAGTCACAGTTTGAGTAAATTACTTATTTTTTTCCTCTCTTGTTGCCGCAGCAACGTGGATCCTCCGATCTGGTACGACACGGACATCCGGCTCTTCGAGATCCAGAGGATTTAGAGCGACTCTTTTTTTCTTTTCTTTTTTGTTTACCTTCTTCACGCCCCGAGGAACATTCCGTTGTTTTCTGGTGTTTCTGATCTCCAACTTGATCCGTTTTCAGGGTTCAAAGTCTGAATGTGTCAAAGCGCTTACTGCTGTGTATCACACCTGTAATATGAGCCACGTGGTCATTAAATCTGAGTCGTCATTGAAATCTGACATTTGTTGAACAGTAATTTATTCACTTCTTTGTGCACGGGAGCAACGTCACGTTGAGACATGAAAGGCACGAAGTCAACACGTTTATTTAAATATCCTGGAACCGTCGTCTTCACCTGTCGGTTGGTGGAGTTTTGAGATCGGCATCTCGTCCTTTGAAGTGACTGAAACTGAAAGGATTTAAAAAACATGGACAACGCCCTGTTAGAGCCGTCAAATAGAGAGAATGCAGCTTCAACACATGAAGCATTGACTTCTATACAACCAGAGGAGTCGCCCCCTGGTGGTCAGCAGAGAGAATGCAGCTTTAACACATGAAGCATAGACTTCTATACAACCAGAGGAGTCGCCCCCTGGTGGTCAGCAGAGAGAATGCAGCTTTAACACGTGAAGCATAGACTTCTATACAACCAGAGGAGTCGCCCCCTGGTGGTCAGCAGAGAGAATGCAGCTTTAACACGTGAAGCATAGACTTCTATACAACCAGAGGAGTCGCCCCCTGGTGGTCAGCAGAGAGAATGCAGCTTTAACACGTGAAGCATAGACTTCTATACAACCAGAGGAGTCGCCCCCTGGTGGTCAGTAGAGAGAATGCAGCTTTAACACGTGAAGCATAGACTTCTATACAACCAGAGGAGTTGCATTGGCACCAACCATGTAAAACAGCCTCAGAAGGATCTCCTCGTACTGTATGAACCAAATAATTTATAAAACGTGTATCACGTTGTTGTTGTTGTTGTTGTCGTCCCCCCCCCCCCCCCCCCCTCCCCCCAAACATCGTTGTATTACTTCAACAGCCGTGTAGTCCTCTGGTGTCAGGCGGCGATGAGCAGCTCCACCAGGGCGCCCACAGAGTGCATCCTGTAGAAGACGCTGAGCGGCTGACCCAAGTTCACCAGAACGAACCAAGCCGAGAAGCCGAAGAACTGTTTCCCGAGGCCGTTCTCGAACTGAGGGTGGACCCCGAAGGCGGGGATGACCCACAGCTGCAGGAAGGGGGGGGAACATGGGGGGGGGGGGGTATTAGCAGTGCAGAAAGAAGCTAGTATCGCTGCATGAATCCCATAATAAACACCGGATATTACCATAACATTAGACAGGATGAGGAAAGCACAGATTTCTTGTATCGCCCTTTTGGTCCAGGGTTTTTTCCCATCATGCTCTTTGGCGGCAGCTGGCGCGTTCCCGTCCAGCAGCGACGCGTTCGTCTTCTTCTCTTCTGGCGTCGGCGCCGCCGTCTTCTTCTTCTTGAGCTGCGGCGCAGATGATCATCCATTTTAAAGACCGGCTCGCCAAACATTCCCGCGGGGCCCCACGACGCCGCCGTACCTTGAATACGTTGCTCCGCCGCCGCTCCTTCCTCTTGGCGAGCAGGCTCGGGTGCCGGTGGAGGCCCTCGATGATGAAGATGTTCTGGAGGATGAGCTCCAGGAGGCTGAGGAGGGAGTAGGACAGGTCCAGGTCCCCCAGGGTTCCGCCGGTGCCCACCGCCATGGCCGCCACCAGCGAGAAGTAGGACAGGGCGAGCTGGCCCAGCGCCGCCCCCACCAGCAGCGTCACGTCCAGGCTGCGGGTCGGGTTGCGCCCGGCCTCGTTCTCCCTCCTCTCCAGCCGGTGCACCAGCATCCCCGCCAGGCAGCACAGGGACATGGCGGGCATGACGGCCAGGTGGTAGCCGTAGAAGATGAGGAAGGCGGTGTGCCGGAGCAGCCGCCGGCTCACCCACACCTGGTAGAGGATGAAGACGGTCACCCCCGCCGCCAGCACCAGGGCGCCGGCCGCGAGGCCGTAGAGGACGCCGTCCCGGTACATCGCCCGCAGGGTGAGCTTCTCGTTGACGTGGGGCCGGTGGTCCGGACTCGTCCCGCGGCCCACGTTCTTCCACATCACGTAGACCATGCAGCCGGCCATCAGGTAGAACTCCATGTTGAAGGGGTAGAGCACCTCGAAGCCCTTCCTGAAGATGAGGCAGGCGGCGCTCGCGGTGCACTGGCACAGGGTCGAGTTCATGACCCCTGGAAGCAGGAAATGAAATGAACTGATGGACGTCAACGTGTTCATTCATTATTTTTAGGCCATTGTTTTTGGTATTATATATATATATATATATATATATATATATATATATATATATATATATATATATATATATATATATATATATATATATATATATATATATATATATATGGAAATTCTGCATTTTCTTATCAAAATATGCTCATTTTCATACATTTCTAGAAATTTGTTGAAATGTTAAATATATCTTCATATCACTCCGTAAAATCAGAAATAACTCAACAGCCATAAATAAATCTATTTTCTCCATGTTTTTATTAATAAATGTGTATAAATGAGTCTCTGAATGCTGTGTGAACTAACCCCTCTGCAGAAAGCTTCATAATATATAGTTTATATTAATAAATGTGTATAAATGAGTCTCTGAATGTTGTGTGAACTAACCCCTCTGCATAAAGCTTCATAATATATAGTTGTTATTAATAAATGTGTATAAATGAGTCTCTGAATGCTGTGTGAACTAACCCCTCTGCATAAAGCTTCATAATATATAGTTTATATTAATAAATGTGTATAAATGAGTCTCTGAATGTTGTGTGAACTAACCCCTCTGCATAAAGCTTCATAACATACATAATAACATTATATTATGGTAACTTCTGGTTAGTTTGAGAGTAAAAATAAATGTTTTCTTCCCTCTTGTCTGAGAGAAGACGTGTTCTGGAAGGTCTGTGTACTTGTACCTGTCAGTCTGTGTACTTGTACCTGTCAGTCTGTGTACTTGTACCTGTCAGTCTGTGTACTTGTACCTGTCAGTCTGTGTACTTGTACCTGTGCAGTTTAACTACCTGCTCCGTCCCAGTGCCCCTTCCCCTCAGAGAAGTTGTTGTTGTTGTTGTCGAGCCTGTCTTCTCTCTCCAGCTCCAGCTCCTCGTGGATCGTGTCCTCGGTCACCGAGTTGAGCCACAGCAGGAGGTCTGCCGAGAGGATCAGCATCAAACCGGACCTGCAGGTCCAAGAGCAGACCCGGAGCCATGAAGGACCACGTGAGGGGCGTTAATATACAGGTGTGTGTGTGTGTGAGCATGAGGGGAGTTAATAAACAAGTGTGTGTGTGTGTGTGTGCACGTGGACGCACCGGGTGATGACCTTGTGTCTGTGGATGCAGTCTTTGGAGTGAGCCCACAGTAAATACGCCTGCAGGAGAACAAAGAACATTTTATTTTATAACGTCAAAAAGCTGCAGAAAGAAAGGTTGAAATTGAGACAAATAATGAGACAAAACTCTAAACACTTTAAACATAAAACTCTAAACACTTTAAACATAAAACTCTAAACACTTTGAACATGTCGTTTAAACATAAAACTCTAAACACTTTAAACATGTCGTTTAAACATAAAACTCTAAACACTTTAAACATAAAACTCTAAACACTTTAAACATAAAACTCTAAACACTTTAAACATAAAACTCTAAACACTTTAAACATAAAACTCTAAACACTTTGAACATGTCGTTTAAACATAAAACTCTAAACACTTTAAACATGTCGTTTAAACATAAAACTCTAAACACTTTAAACATAAAACTCTAAACACTTTAAACATAAAACTCTGTTCCTCCTCAACCTTTTAAAAACAGGCCTATTTTTTAGGTTTCTGCTCGAAATAACATATCCAAATTAAAAAAGGGGTATCTCAGCAACCACAAAGGCTATTTGAATAATGTTGGTGTTATAATAAAGGCAACACATGTGAGAGTTGGTTCAGATGTGTAAATATTAGTGTATTTGTTACTGGTTAAGAGTAAATAAAGATGAAAGACAGCAAAAGTTGAATTTTCAGGTTCGCCTAGAAAAAAAAAGAAGCACTTTCAGGATGATTGTCTCTTGCAAGGATGCAGAGCAAAGGTCAAAGGTCCCAGAGGTCATAGCACACTGTGGGCCCAGTCTCTCTGCAAAGTTTGACCTTGAAAAAGTGAATCAGAACTTGTGTTCTTGTGCTTCTCTCTATCGTTCTGCTCTCAGGAACGCGGCACAACGCCACCTGGGACAGCAGGCAGAACCTGTTCACATGGAGGCCGTGAGAAGGGGGGGGGGGGGGGGGTCAATAACATGACATAACACCATGTCACACCATCTTTTCTGGGTCAGAACTCCTCACCCTTTGTGGGGCGGAGCTCTCATTCAATTGAATTATTCCAAGTTTCTGTTTAATAAATACGTTATTAACTCATTTTTTAATGATGGGAGGTTTATTTAAGCCACCTGTCAACTAATTTATACTTTTTTTTATGACATTTATAAGCATTAAATTCAACTATTTGTGAACAATGAAGACCTCGTTATAAATGTACCTTTTTCTTTCTATTTGGGTGTTATTATGCATACAGTTTGCCAAAACTACTAACAACCATAAACAATTCAGAAGCATGCTGGTTTTGTTTAGTATTTTTTTTTTTTTCTTTTAAAAATATAATTTGTTTTAAGTCCAAAGTTTAAGTTTCTGTTATATTTATTCATGTTTAAAATACAATTTTTTAAAATTATTTCCAGGATTTAAGACTTTTTTACAGTGAAAGTGTGACCAGTTATTACGCATAAAGTTTACAAAATCTAGATAAATATTGTTGTGTTACTAAGAATCATAAACAAATCAGAAGCATGCTTGTTTTATTTAGTATTTTCTTAGTCCAAAGTTTAAGTTTCTGTTATAAAAAATATATTAAAAATATAAATGTTTTCAATTATTTCCACTATTTAAGACCCAACTGTATTTCTTTACATGGATATTTCACAATATCACATTTACTGTGAAGTTAATAACAGTCATTCTACAGCAACACACTGCTAAATAATATATATGTATATATATATATATATATATATATATATATATATATATATATATATATATATATATATATATATATACACACAGTATATATATATATAAAATAAAATGACAGCTACTGTGAAGTCACAGCTTTCATTTCACAATAATTTACTGTGAAAATTAAACAAAACCAAAGTAATAAAACCAGTAGCCACAGTGATCTAATTAATATTCCTACTGTCTCCCGTGGAGCCTGAAGTACTCGTTACCTGCAGCGCCAGGAAAGGCGCCTCGATGAACGGCGAGAGCACCTTGGCCGCCGGTTTGCACGCCCTCACGCTGAGGAAGTACCCGGCCCTGAAGAAGCACAGCAGCAGGCTGAAGGCAGCGAACAGCATGAGGACCACTGGAGGGGGAGGGGGGGGCGGGGGGGGGACAGGCATCAGGACTGGGCCAGAAGCAAAGGTCTCACACGGAGTCAGAAACACACACAACGGGCTCACCGGTGACGGGGACTCCCCCTGCGTGGTGGTCTTTATGCGGGCTGATGCCGGGCTGCTTCCTGGCCCACAGCAGGTACCACAGCATCCAGATCAAGCTGACCCCCATCAGCAGCAGCATGAACACCTGCGGCTCCTCGTGCTTCAGGCCGTCGGGGTTGAAGGCCCCACCGGCCACCAGCGCCGCTCCCAGCAGCACCAGGTTCAGGCCCAGCAGACCGGAGATCAGACGCTTCCCACTCGGGGCCCAAGCCGGCACCGTATCCGGCTCGGGGTCCTGGACCTGATGGTCTGGGCTCTGCGCCGGTTCCACATTCCCAGGAGACTCCCGGGGGGGATCGACCTCCGTGACCTCAGGATCTGGATTCATGTTTTAGTCTTTCCTTCTAACTAAAAGCCTTTTAATCCTCCTCGGTCTCTTCGGTCTGCAGGGTTTGTTCTGCTACCTTCACGAGGAACCCTGCAGCTCAACATGTGGAGGCACGAGGAGTCAGAGCGTCGTGATCCGCCTCCCCACCTCTACAGGAGTGGTCACAATCCAGTGCACAACGGCACACCTTTCCCAGGGAAAGAAACAGCTATCGTGTTTGCTTTGTTTCACCGCCGCTGCCACTCGAACAAAGCGTGTTTGTCATGGTCTGTGAGACACGCTACACCAAGACACCCTGAGAAACAAAGATATCAAAGGGAAATGACAACGTTATTCATGGTTTACTATCCGTAAGCCAGCAGAAACAATAGTTGAAGAAGAGTAGAGTATTAATATGAGTAGAATCATCATTCAAGGCTTATAAAACAACACAGCAACAGCTTCACAGAAATGACCGTTTATCACACTATTTGCTACAGAAAGGGAAGCTGGAGACAATAAGGGGCATTTAGTGCTAATAAACCATTTAAATGTACTGATCGTGTCCATTATGGGTTCCGCTCTTGTTACGGACACAAAGCAGGTTGACTGAAAGCACTTTGAGACAACATTCCTTTGAAAGTGTTTATCAGCTGCAGGAAGTGACTCGAGCTTATCAGCTGTGCTTCAAGCAGCAGCTGATAAGCTGCTTTCTCTCAGTCGCACACTTATGGGATTATTCAGGTTTCATTCTATTTAAAACAAATGTAATGTACTTCATAATCTCAGCTTTTTCTTATGTAAACCTCGTTGCTTTATTTTTTTCCTTTATTTTGTTTCATTTCAACTGCTTTTAATGTGTGATTGTTTGCTCTATGTTCTTATTATTTTTTATTTATTAGGATCCGAGCCCTATACAGTTAAAAAAAGGGGGCGTATCTCATCGTCGTAGCCCCGCCCCTGTCTCATCGTCGCCCGCGGCGTGCTGTTTTGACGGCCAGGGGCGGGGCTACGACGATGAGACACGCCCCCGTTTTGACGGACAGGGGCGGGGGCGGGGCTACGACGATGAGACACGCCCCCGCTCCTTGCCCAGTCAAACCAGCACGCCGCGTGTCCGTCTCCTAGCAACCGGCATGTCAGCCCGCTGCGGAACCCTCCGCGTAACAGCGGACTAAAAGCGGCCTGAACACCGAGGCGGAGCCCTCGAGAACCTCCATGGAACCGAGTCTGTGAGGCCGGGGGGGGGAGGGGGAAAGGGGGGGGGCGCCGTCATGGACGACCGGTGCCACCGGGCGGCTCGGGACGGCTACCTGGACGCGCTGAAGGACGCCACGCGGAAGGAGCTGAACGCCCCGGATGAGGACGGGATGACGCCGACCTTGTGGGCCGCGTACCGGGGCAACCTGGACGCGCTGCGGCTCATCGTGGGGAGAGGGTGAGTCCCAGCACGCCGGCCCCAACGCGACTGGTTTCACCCCAGTAACGCTCCCAGTGAGGGGGAAACTACTTGTTTTTATTTGTTTATTTTTTTATGTTATTATATTATAGCTACTTATATTTTAAAGCTCCCAGTGAGGGTGAAACTACTTGTTTTTATTTGTTTATTTTATTATGTTATTATATTATAGTGACTTATATTTTAAAGCTCCCAGTGAGGGTGAAACTACTTGTTTTTATTTGTTTATTTTATTATGTTATTACATAATAGAGACTTATATTTTAAAGCTTCCAGTGAAACAACTTGTTTTTAGTTTTAATTGTATTATATTATAGAGTTATATTTTAAAGCTTGCAGTGAGGGTAAAACAACTTTTATTATATTATTATATAATAGAGTCTTATATTTTAAAGCTTCCAGTGAGATGAACTTTTTTTAAATTTTTTTTTATTTTATTATTTTATTATATAATACTTATATTTTATATTATTTTATTTTAATTATATTATTTTGATAATTCTGCCAAATATCTGTACGTTTTCAACCAAAAACCTAAATAAATACAAAAAGTCAGAGTTTTTTCTGTTGACAGAGACTGTTATAATAATAAAAATAATAATAATAATAATAATAATAAAAGAAGATTGCTGTTTATTAATATAAAATTACCTTATTAAACTCTTAAGAATACTGCAGCTTCACACAAAAACATGTAGTATTGTATATTAAACCCAATGATCCGCTAACACTCACATGAACAATAAACAACAACAACCCCCATGTGTTCCTGCCCCCATCGCTCTAATGTAATCAGTGCGGCTGCAGATTAAATCCGATCCATTTTAACAGCCTGATTACAGAGAAAGGTCACTCTGGTGTCGATGAGATCTGAGGCACCATAACTTTCATATTTTAATGTCGCAGATGTGGCCGAGCAGGAATAACGAGATGCAGTCACAGTGGATAGAAGAAGCCGTTGTGAGAGAGAGATGAAGGTCGAAGGGGTGGAGGACGGGTTTATGGGGAGCGGTAAAGCGGAGGGTCGTTGGTTTGATGCTGCAGCCACGAGGGGAAAGGTCAGCGTGATGGATGTCTTCCTCAGATACAGCAGTGAAGAGGACGTGAAGAGAAAAGACTAAAGCTCACAGCACAAAGGAGAAGAAGAAGAAGAAGAAGAGAAGAAGAAGAAGAAGAAGAGAAGCAGGAAACGGCCCGTTCTTTACTTCTGAGTAACTTTTATGATTTTATCGTCTTTCTTTTAAATCGTTAGTGCTGCAAACTTCGACAAAAAACCTTTTCTTTATTCGACAAAGTAGGACACGCATGAAGTGGAAGTAGCGGGTCGTCACCCGCCGCTCGGTCGCCATCTTGGATTACGCCCGTCGCCATGTTGTTGGTTTTTTTGCAACCAGTGAACAGGAAGTGACCATATCTGGACTGAGGAGGAGCGACGTAGAGACGTTATACATCTCTGGTGTCAAGCTGTCAATCTCCTTGTAGCCCCGCCCCTAAAGCACCCCCTGCTTTATGGTCTGTTTGAAACATTATTTACTAAATAAACATAAAGCTGTATTGAAGAAGACTTGAAAATATTACAACTACAATTGTTATTATTATAGAAAGAGCCACAATAATAATAATAATAATGATTATTAGGTGAGCCGAGACCCTCGTGTTCTCATTGGCCGACGCTCCTCATCAGGTCCAGGTGTGACGTCCCTGTTTGTGCCGGTGGAGGCGTGTGGTCACCGTGTCTCTGGGTGTCTGCAGAAAAAAGGCTCTCGGTGTTCGGGATGAATAATGCAGAGTCACCTCTGTCATGTTTAACCTGCGGCGTTTCAATTATTGATCAGGGGGCCATGTGGGCGGAGCCCAAACAGGAAGGGGAGGAACTCGACACAAACGCAGTTCACGGTTTAATCGTATTCTCTTTCAACTGAGTGATTCATCACGATCGTGCATGTTGAATCCAGTCATGTGGAGATGCGTCTCTGTCTTCCAGAGGCGACCCGGACCGGTGTGACATCTGGGGCAACGCGCCGCTCCACCTGGCGGCCGCCAACGGCCACCACCGCTGCCTGTCCTTCCTGGTGGCCTTCGGCGCCAACGCGTGGTGCCTGGACAACGACTACCACGCGCCGCTGGACATGGCCGCCGCCAAGGGCCACACGGACTGCGTCCGCTACCTGGACTCCGTCGCCGCCAAGCAGGTCGCCCTCGACCCCAAGCGGGTCGGCAAGCTCAAGGACCGGGCGTTCCGCGCCGCCGAGCGCCGGATCAGAGACTGCGCCGAGCTCCAGAGGAAGCACCGCGAACACATGGAGAGGAAGTTCACGAAGGAGTCGGCGGATTTGGACGACTCTGACGCGATGAGCTTCTCCAGCTACACCAGCGGCAGCACGCTGAGCCGCACGTTCAACACCGTCACCTCCAACATGCCATACTCGCAGGTGGTTGTCATACTGTTTATTAGTCAAGATCATATTTCAATTATTTACTAATTCTTATTATCCCTCTACTTTCCTCTCAGGCCACCTTGCAGTCCACCGCCAAGGGCAAGGCCAAGATCCAGAAGAAGCTGGAGAAGAAGAAGCAGGTCGACGGAACGTTCAAGATCTACGAGGACGGCAGGAAAAGCGTGCGCTCGCTGTCCGGCCTGCAGCTCGGCAACGACGTCATGTTCCTGAAGCGCGGCACGTACGCCAACCCCCGGGAGCGGCCGCGCCTCGACATCCGCGACATGTTCCCCCGCGACGCCGACGGTTACGCCGACGCCGACGGCGTCTCCCATGCCATGAGCGACCCGGGCCTCCACGAGGCCGCGTGTTCGGAGGTCAGCGCCGACTCCGGGCGCGATTCCCTGTTCACCCGACCCGGCCTCGGCACCATGGTGTTCAGGAGGAACTACCTGAGCGCGTTTGGTACGGGGCCTCGGGAGGAAGGGAGCGTCGTGGGGAGCGAACCCGCCGGCCGGGCGCCCAACGTCCGCCTACGGGGACTTCTGCCTCGCCACTCGCCGAACTTCGATGAGGACAGCGTGGGCAGCGCCGTGAGCCTGCGGGACAGGAACCTGCAGGAGTTTCCCTGGGAGGAGGCGGAGGTCGGGTTGGAGGAGGACTCGGAGCCAGAGAACAGTCCTCTGGAGACCTTCCTGGCCTCCCAGGGCCTCAGCGAGTTCATGCCGAGCTTCAGGAGGGAGAAGATCGACCTGGAGGCTCTGCTGCTCTGTTCGGATCGGGACCTCGCCAGCATCCACGTCCCTCTGGGACCCAGGAAGAAGCTTCTGGACGCCCGCAAGAGACGACTGGACGCCATGGACGAACCGGAGGCCATTGGAGACACTGAGCTCTGAAGGTCAGTGTGGACGGATCCACATCTTGTTTTAAAAGGAAGGAACCGCTCTTCTTACCAGATGAACCAGATACACCTTCGAGAAGATGAATCAGTAAACATTGTAAACATGAGTTTATTGTTTCAATCTCTAGTTTCAAGTCTTCTTCAGCATGATGTTCATTTAGTAGATTATGGTCATTTAGAGTCAAACAGACCATAAAGCAGGGGACGCTTTAGGGCGGGGCTACAAGGTGATTGACAGGTCAACACCAGAGATGTATACGACATCTCTATGTCACTCCTCCTCAGTCCAGATATGTACGATATGAACCGTAGCCTGACTGGTTATTGTTGCACACGGTACTATTGAACGTGTCAATGAATGATTCCCAGTGATTGTACTCTGAGTATCCTGTTTGTTATGTCTTCATAGTCCAACATCATGCGCACGTGAGGTGATGTGGGCGCGTGTATCTGTGCACGTGCATGAATGTTCATCGTGTTTTGGTAAAAAAATATATGTTTTTGTATTGAAGGTGAATGTAAGTATCTTTTGTTATAATAAAGGTGAAGTTATTATTGTTGTTGTTTTTTTTGCGTGTGAATATTTGTGGACATCACCGGCCAAGTGTGTCGTTCTCGGGGATCAGTGCTCAAGGCTGCTGGAGGCTGTGGGAGGAGCTTGGAGAAAGTGGGAGGAGCTTGGGACGACCTGGTTGCCCTTATGTTCTCTGAAGTATGCAGGATGTGCCTTTAGAGTCAATAAACACACACACACACACACACACACACTGTTTTAAAGTGAGTATACTGCGACCCCCATGGCCACGAGCCATGAACACTGGCCTTTCTCATATATATATATATATATATATATATATATATATATATATATATATAAATATATATCTGGTGTCCACAGTTGTGTATGTGTATGTGTGTGTGTATATATATATATATATATATATATATATATATATATATATATATATATATATATATATATATATATATATATATATGCATCTGCATCTTCTCCTTTTCCCTTCTGCCCTCTGAAGAATGGACGGCTGTTAATCCACCTCCATTCTCTCTCTCCTTTCCCAGGACACTTGCCAAGGTTACGGGGAGGGGGAGGGGGGATGATGGGATGGGGGGGAGGTTGCCACAGAGAAACCCAAGAGGGGGAGCGACATGCAGGACGCATGAGACACCAGAGAGGAGGCAGAGGTCCAGCTGAGCGGCGCAGTGTGCCTGAAAAACGGAGGATTTCCCCTCACATCATAATAAATCACCGGGCTGTCAGCTGACTGGAAACAAGTGAGATGAGGAGGAGTTAGTGGAGGAAGAGGAGGAGGAGGAGGAGGAGGAGGAGGAGGAGGAGGAGGAGGAGGAGGAGGAGGAGGAGGAGGAGGAGGAGGAGGAGGAGGAGGAGGAGGAGGAGGAGGTGGTAGTGGAGGAGGAGAAGGAGAGGGCGCGAGGCTCTTGCAGCAGCAGGATATGGGGGCTGGTCCTGTCTAACAATGCTTTTTTCTTTTTTTACCCATAAATAAGAGCTTTCGCAAGGCTAACTGTGACGTGTGGACTTTGTGCTCAGGGCGCCGCCGTGTCCCGTGTCCCGTGTCCCGTGTCCCGTGTCCCGTGTCCCGTGTCCCGTGTCCCGTGGTCCGCACCGAGCACCGAGCACCGGCTGCTCTCGGCAGGACGCAGCAGCGGCGCCGCGTGCACGTCTTTGACGCCGGCCACCAGCATGCAGGATGTGCCGGAGGAGTGGAGGGAAGGACCCAGAAGAGAGGAGAGAGGAGGAGACGGGAGGACCGGGGAGCAGGTGTCGGCCCGGGCGAAAGCGGTTGCGGAGCCGGGGAAGGACGCCGGAGAGTCGCCGATGATGGAGCTGACCAGGCTGGTGCAGGAGGCGGTGCGGGGCAGCAGCTGGTGGGAGAGGAGGGGGATCGATTGCAGCATCCTGGCGGCGGCGTTCCTCTGCGTGCCACCCGGTGAGACCCCCCCTGGGGGGGGACCCCCACCTCGCGTATCTTTAATGCCCACGGGGCAGAGACAGCCACACCAGGCTCATAGTGTTAGTAAGAACAGCTCTCCGTCCCTGTAGGTGTTATCTGATGGTTACTGTGACTCCAGCTGGTCCAAGGTCTGCAGATAAAACACAGACACGTCGACATCATGTAGATGTTGTTATGTCCCTGATGAATAACTGTATAACATAGAGGTTACACTTTCTCCAGTGGTGCAAATATGAACAATTAATATGCACGTTTTATTTTCTTTGAATAATATACAATATTGCTTCTGCAATGCAGCATGTGTATAGTGCAGGAACATGCACACAGATAATTGTGTTTTTAAACTAAAGTAATAGATTATTAAGAAGAGAATAACAATCTCTCCACAATTTTAATATGAAAATATGGTGAATGTTTTATCTTTGTTCCTATATATGTCAGCTAATAATAAAGAAATGTCCCTCACAAGTTCCCATAGAACAAAGTTAAGTCTTCAAACTGACAAAATAAACACAACATATGTTCGACATTATATTATTTAAAATAAGTTTGTAAATGGCCCCGTTACAAATTAAAAAGCAAATAATAAATTAACTAATTTCAGCTTTAATTACATAATCATGCATAATGCAAACAGCTCCAATACTGTTGTCATAACTGGTTTGCACCAGAATCAGGACCTACTGGTTATACTCTACTGGGTCTACTGGGACTACTGGGTCTACTGGGACTACTGGGTCTACTGGGACTACTGGGTCTACTGGGACTACTGGGACTACTGGGTCTACTGGGTCTACTGGGACTTCTACTGGGACTACTGGGTCTACTGGGTCTACTGGGTCTACTGGGTCTACTGGGACTACTGGGACTACTGGGTCTACTGGGACTACTGGGTCTACTGGGTCTACTGGGACTACTGGGTCTACTGGGTCTACTGGGACTTCTACTGGGACTACTGGGTCTACTGGGTCTACTGGGACTACTGGGTCTACTGGGTCTACTGGGACTACTGGGTCTACTGGGTCTACTGGGACTACTGGGTCTACTGGGTCTACTGGGACTACTGGGTCTACTGGGTCTACTGGGACTTCTACTGGGACTACTGGGTCTATTGGGACTACTGGGTCTACTGGGACTTCTACTGGGTCTACTGGGACTACTGGGTCTACTGGGACTACTGGGTCTACTGGGTCTACTGGGACTACTGATTCTACTGGGACTACTGGGTCTACTGGGTCTACTGCGTCTACTGCGTCTACTGGGACTACTGGGACTACTGGGACTACTGGGTCTACTGGGTCTACTGGGACTACTGGGTCTACTGGGTCTACTGGGTCTACTGGGACTACTGGGTCTACTGGGACTACTGGGTCTACTGGGTCTACTGGGTCTACTAGGACTACTGGGTCTATTGGGTCTACTAGGACTACTGGGTCTACTGGGACTACTAGGACTACTGGGTCTACTGGGTCTACTGGGACTACTGGGTCTACTGGGTCTACTGGGACTACTGGGTCTACTGGGACTTCTACTGGGACTACTGGGTCTATTGGGACTACTGGGTCTACTGGGTCTACTGGGACTTCTACTGGGTCTACTGGGACTACTGGGTCTACTGGGTCTACTGGGACTACTGATTCTACTGGGACTACTGGGTCTACTGGGTCTACTGCGTCTACTGGGTCTACTGGGACTACTGGGTCTACTGGGACTACTAGGACTACTGGGTCTACTGGGTCTACTGGGACTACTGGGTCTACTGGGTCTACTGGGACTACTGGGTCTACTGGGTCTACTAGGACTACTGGGTCTATTGGGTCTACTAGGACTACTGGGTCTACTGGGACTACTAGGACTACTGGGTCTACTAGGACTACTGGGTCTACTGGGTCTACTAGGACTACTGGGTCTACTGGGTCTACTGGGACTACTGGGTCTACTGGGACTACTAGGACTACTGGGTCTACTGGGTCTACTAGGACTACTGGGTCTACTGGGTCTACTAGGACTACTGGGTCTACTGGGTCTACTGGGACTACTGGGTCTACTGGGTCTACTGGGACTACTGGGTCTACTGGGTCTACTAGGACTACTGGGTCTACTGGGACTACTAGGTCTACTGGGACTACTGGGACTACTGGGACTCGTGTCACCGGACCACTGGGTCTACTGGGTCTACTGGGTCTACTGGGACTACTGGGACTACTGGGTCTACTGGGTCTACTGGGTCTACTGGGACTACTGGGACTACTGGGATTACTGGGTCTACTGGGTCTACTGGGACTCGTGTCACCGGACCACTGGGTCTACTGGGTCTACTGGGACTCGTGTCACCGGACCACTGGGTCTACTGGGTCTACTGGGACTCGTGTCACCGGACCACTGGGACTACTGGGACTACTGGGATTACTGGGTCTACTGGGTCTACTGGGTCTACTGGGTCTACTGGGTCACCGGACCACTGGGCAGCTTCCAGCTCGTAATCTATAGACGTGTGCAGTCGACGCGCAGAATTATCGCAGCATTGTTTCAGTTTAGCATCATTTGTTTGCATGATATTAATAACAGAGTAGATCCCTGACTGCAGCCCCGAGGAGGACATCTGTCATCGGGCGTCACAGAGCGCGCGACTGATCGCCTCAAAATAGTCTGCTCTGAAATAAGAGGAGCCGAATATTAGGGCAGTTTTATTGAGTTATGAGGGAGACGTGTGACCCGAAGCCTCTGCCTGTCTCCAGCCGGCCAGAGGAGCCTCACTGGCTTTATTATAGCTCAAAAGTCCAATTCATTCTGCGTCTCATTTATGTATTTGTGTACATATTTTGACCGGGGACAACATTTCAGTTTTTCATATTCGTCTTTAGTCCCTAGGCAGGTTTTTACAGGGGCCTAAAAGCCGTAGAATAGAACACAAAACAATACAATGAAATACATAAATATGTGGCAAAAGTAGCAGATTTGTGAGTGTAAGTAAACCCCCAGACTCCTTTTGTTCAGCTGAAAACCAACGCTTATTATTTAATAGTGTTCAGGTGCACATGTTGGCATTATAATACAAAGTGCTATAATTCTACGTGTGTTATAAATATGTGAAACCCCATATGTGTGATATGTAACCATGCATCCTGGCGCGTGTGACGATGAGATGGTGCCGGACACTCGCAATGCCTCTTGTCAATCAACGCACTAATTGATCTACATTGTTGTCTTGCAGCCTTCCTGCTGCTCGGCTCCTCTCGGCTCTTGTGGTTTTCGGCCGGCGTGCTGCTGATGGGCGTGGCCCACGGCGTCATCACCATTAAAGGGACGCACCTGGCGAGCCACGGGGCGCTGAGCGAGTCGCAGGCCTGGGGGAAGTTCTGGGCCGTCTTCTTCATCGAGGTGAGGAGTCGGGGATCCTTTATTGTCACGATGCAACACAACAAGCATTTAGCATTTTATTAGCATCATAAGGAATGTAAACGGCACGGAGAAAATATCAACTGTGACTGTTTGAGCACCAGCATCATGATGTAAACACAGAGTCCTCTCGACCCACCACAGTCCTTATAGTCCTTAGCTCCACAATGCTACTACTGAAGTGCCCTTGAGCAATTTCTTGGCGCCGCTGGTTGCCCGGCAACCACACAAGATTCCAGGAAGTCGCTGCCCAATACAAGAACTATAACCTTCCATGGAGACACTTTTCTTTATTTTGCTTTCTGGACAACGTAAACAAACATGATGCAACATAATCAATAGTGAGCTCTAGTTTTTGTTTTGTCGGCCTGCTTCCTGTCTTCATGCTAAGCTAACTGGCTGGAGTGGTATCAATCTTCTAGGCAAGAAATACATCAAACGTGGTTTCCCATAATGCAGGACTATTTCCTTCATATCTCCCAGCTGCTTCAGTGAAGCTGCTCTGGGACCAGTTGTATGTATTTATGTATTCATGTATTCATGTCTGTGGAGCAGCTGTGAATGTGAAGCAGTCGGAGGCCTCATGCTCAGAAAACGCTGCACTTAAAAAAAATAAAAAAAATTGAAGACGAGAAAAGGTGACACAACTTTTACCGGCAGCTGGTGTAGAAACGGAGACGTTTAACGCTGTAAAGCAGGTTATTAAAGCAGTGTGTTATGACATTTAATAACCTCACAGCCCTTTGGATGTTTACTTAGCCTTCAGTGGCTCTTTGGCCAAAACAAATCACGCCGCCACCGCCGCTCTTTGCCCTCGTGCTTTTTCCTGTGGCTGCTTATCAAATAATAAAACGTGGAACAACAATCTGTGGAAGCGATTGTTTCATGTGAATGTGCGTCAGTGTTTTGTTGCTTGCATGTTTGCACGTTTCATAAAAAAGCAACCACCCCCATGTGTCCCTGTGTTCGTCCACTCAGATCTGCTCCTCATTCTCGGCGCGAGCCGGCGTTCAAGGCCACATTAAGATGCACCACGCGCACACTAACGTGGTCGGACTGGGGGACTCCAGCGTGTGGAAGGTCCCCTGCCTGCCTCGCGCCGTCTACCTGTTCATAGCCCCCCTGGCCGTGCCCGTCATCACCCCGCTCGTTGCACTCGGTAAGAGGCGCCAAACAAAGTCCGGGCGAAGCGGCGCACGGGTTTCTACGAGCCCGCTCGCATACTTCAACAGGAAATGTGATTATCGGCATAAAGTCGAGAGAGATTCCTCCCCCTCTGATCCTCTTCAAACCCCCCTGTTACCTCGCCGCTCTCGCGTCGGTGTGAGTTTATTCTCATGCGTGTGATTCTCTGTTTTTTTCTTTGTTGTTGTTGTTGTTGTTGTTGTTGTTGTGTCTGCAGCTCATCTCAAAGGACACCCTCGGGCTCTCGTCGTCAGGACCGTGCTGATGGTGGCGCTGGGCCTGTGCTCCCAGTACTGGCTGCTGATCCACGTCTCCGGCTTCCTGTCGCCTCTCAGCGCTCTGCTCTGCATGCTGGCCTGCAGGACCATGTTCTCCGTGCCGTACATCCACGTCAACATCTTCCAGGTGAGGAACCGGGCGGCCTGCAGGCTAAGCTGGTTAGCATGCTAGCATTTAGAGTGCTTTTACCGTTCTGTTCTCTGTTATATAAAACAGGTCAGTGAACGCCCCTCTGGTGACTCTTGAAGAGTCTAAAGGAGACGACTAAGCGTCCTCACTAGGACTCTAGTCCTCCTTCAGCTTAGTGGAGGAGACGTGAAGTCATGTGACCTTTTATAGCCGCTAACGTTAGCTTCTCGCGGCACACTTCAAAACATCATAGCAGTTCATTAGTGAAGATAATCTTGATGAACAAAATGATTGGCTGAAGACCGGTCATGTGACACGAGGGTTCTCAGGGATCCGACCGGTCAGGGAACCACGCGGGACATGAAAGGAACAATTCATTCCCAGCTCATTGTGCATTGTGCCGATCAAAGGGTGGGGAGGTGGATTACAGAACGCAGGTTCTCGATGTGAAGTCCAGACCAGAGGGAGAATGTTTGTTCTCTCTGGGGGGTCACAGTGGAAACCTGTTCCCTCCTGGACCCGGTGCTGTCTGCTGGTTTCTTTTCCCCTGAACTCAACGTCCCCCCTGAACTCATACATATACATATATACATGTATATATGTATATATTTATACGTATATATATATATATATATATATATATATATATATATATATATATATACAAATATATGTATATATATGTGTATATATGTTTGAGTTCAGGCGGGACGTTGAGTTCAGGGGAAAATAAATATATATATATATATATATATATATTTTTTTTAATATATATTTTAGCAGATTTTAGGACATATTCCGAGATAAATTAGTTTTGTCAAATTACTAAGAAATCTATTTTACAAACCAAACCTGAAACATAACACTAATATATATATATATATATATATATATATATATATATATATATATATATATATATATATATATATATATATATATATATGGTGGTAAACATCTCACCTAACTGAACCTGTGGTGCCGGCAGCACATCGGCCTCCACATGTTCTCTCCGACCGACCGGCCCAAGAGGATCTACCAGATGACCCACGGGGTCCTGAACCTGCCCCGCAACCCGCTGCTGGACCTGCTCTTCGGACACTCGCTGATCAACTGCCACGTGGAGCACCATCTCTTCCCCTTCCTGTCGGACAACATGTGTCTGAAGGTACGTTTAAAAACACACCTATCGCACTGTTTTACGGCACAGAGGGAGATTCATGCTTTACGACCTCAAAACAGAGAGAGAGAGAGAAATGTATTAATGCATTGGCATACAAATATAATAAATACAGTAATTACCCAGCAAGGTGTGTATGACATGTAAAAATGTCTGAAATAGAACTAAAGCTTGTCTTTCTTTGTATTATTAAAAGTAAATAGCTTGACTAGATAGCTTGACTGAATTTGACTGGATAACCATGCAAACACATCAGCTAAAAGCTAAAAGCTAAAAGAAGCTAAACACTAAAAGAAGCTAAAAGCTAAAAGAAGCTAAAAGCTAAATGATAAAAGAAGCTAAAAGCAGCTAAAAGCTCCAGAACCATGCAAACACATACATAACATCAGCTAAAAGAAGCTAAAAGCTAAAAGAAGCTAGAAGCTAAAAGTTAAAAGAAGCTAAAAGCTAAAAGAAGCTAAAAGTTAAAAGAAGCTAAAAGCTAAAAGAAGCTAAAAGCTAAAAGAAGCTAAAAGTTAAAAGAAGCTAAAAGCTAAAAGAAGCTAAAAGTTAAAAGAAGCTAAAAGTTAAAAGAAGCTAAAAGCTAAAAGAAGCTAAAAGCTCCAGAACCATGCAAACACATAAAAAACATCAGCTAAAAGTTAAAAGAAGCTAAAAGAAAAGAAGCTAAAAGCTAAAGTTTTTCCCAGCTGTAACATTTGTCCAGAGTTCTGTAGCGTGAAGGATCTGGCGGCCTCCTGTGGTGAGGTTGGAAAGAACTGACCCCGGGTCTGTCCTCCTCTCCAGGTGAAGCCCGTCGTGTCCAAGTACCTGACGGAGCAGCAGCTCCCGTACCTGGAGGACGGCTACGTCTCCCGCCTGACCATGTTCTTCCACAAGTACCAGGAGCTGATGGTGTTCGCTCCGCCCATCACGGAGCTGGTGGGGGTGCAGTGAGGAAGAGGAGCTGTTGGGGGTGCAGTGAGGAAGAGGAGCTGCTGGGGGTGCAGTGAGGAAGGGGAGCTGGTGGGGGTGCAGTGAGGAAGAGGAGCTGGTGGGGGTGCAGTGAGGAAGAGGAGCTGGTGGGGGTGCAGTGAGGAAGAGGAGCTGGTGGGGGTGCAGTGAGGAAGGGGAGCTGGTGGGGGTGCAGTGAGGAAGAGGAGCTGGTGGGGGTGCAGTGAGGAAGAGGAGCTGCTGGGGGTGCAGTGAGGAAGGGGAGCTGGTGGGGGTGCAGTGAGGAAGAGGAGCTGGTGGGGGTGCAGTGAGGAAGAGGAGCTGGTGGGGGTGCAGTGAGGAAGGAGGCCGTGAGGAAGAGTTGTTGTTGTTGTTGTATTTGTTGTTGTTGTTGTTGTGTCCTCAGCTCAAAGGCTCATTCTTTACTGTGTTTTCATCTCTTTGAGAACACATTTTAAACATGAATTAAACGTTATTTTTATGGCCTTAATCGTCACGTTGTCTTCCATTCAAACGCTCACTGTTTAAAGTTGCTTATTTATATAATTTTTTATATATATATAATTATATATATATATATATATATATATATATATATATATATAAAAACAAATGATATATATATAATTATATGTATATATATAAAAAATGATATATATAATTATATATATATATGTATATATATATATATTCCACTTGGGGGCAGCAGAACTTTATCCCCTCTTTACGTTAGACAATCAAAGTTCATTATTCAGACTCCTTAAGCACCAACATGACTTCTGTCATTGATAAACAACAAGTTTGATCTAGAATATCGTTATTTATTCATGTTTCATAATTTCCTGTATCAACTGTGTCTCCTTCCTCTATAAATGAGCTTCGGTCCATTTCCTCGACCAGAAGCCGCTCCACCACTTATTTCAGAAGCTCAACCCTGTGTCTCTGATTGGCTGAGCACACATGTGATTAATCACGTGACCACATGAGCCACTGTGTCGACCATGTGTCACCCTTTGGGTTATCTTGATGATTCACTCAATATTTGCTCCACTTGAACTTTGGAGCCCGCGTTGACGTCAGAGAGGAAGCGGGGAGACGCAGAAGCTTCAGCCGTGACGTCCTCACAACAGAGGTGAGACGACACAACAACAGTTACAGTTCATGTTAGACACAATGCATGATGGGTCATGTGCAACTCTACACCGCTCTGCTGCTCGCTCGGGCTCCACCCTGTGGCTTCTTTCTGCTCCAGGGAAGGGGAGGGCGGCGGTGGAGCGTGTGTGTGTGTGTGTGTGTGTGTGTTCAAAGGGGGCGGAGAGCTTTTCTTACTAAAACTATGGGCCTGCTTCACATCCTCTAGGTGTGGCTGTCCAGCCTCTTCAGTGAGATCCAGGAACTACCAGCTGACTGAAGTGGCTGAGCCAGTTGTTCCCCTCAGAGCGAGCGAGAGGAGGTGACGGACAGAAACTCAAGACATGGCAGATACAGCGGCAGGAGGACCAGCGGCAGGAGGACCACCGGCAGGAGGACCAGCGGCAGGAGGACCACCGGCAGGAGGACCAGCGGCAGGAGGACCAGCAGGAGGACCAGCAGGAGGACCAGCGGCAGGAGGACCGGCCCCCGGCTCAGGTGTGCCGAGCGGGAGCAGCTCTGTTTCTGGCTCCTGCAACGGGGTCCAAAGCGAGGTCAAAAGCCCCCAGTGCCCTGGACCAGTGCCCAAACAGAACGGGACTGGGATCGGGAGCAAAGAGGAGCAGGACCCTAAGGGGGCGGAGGAGGAGGAGACCAAAATCCAGGAAGACCTGAAGGAGTCCGAGGACCCCGAGAAGCCCGAGGGGGAGCCGCATGCGGACAGAGGGCTGGAAAACGGAGCCCCCGAAGAGGAGGCGAAGGAGGAGCCGCCGGGCCCCGATGACGTGGTGTGCGACTCGTGCATCGAGAGCCCCTGCAGGGCCCTCAAGTCCTGCCTCACCTGCCTGGTGTCCTACTGCGAGGCCCACTTGCGGCCGCACCTGGAGAACCCCAAGTTTCAGAACCACCGGCTGGTGGAGCCGCTGCGGGACATCGAGCGGCGGACCTGCGAGAGCCACAAGTGGCCCCTGGAGCTCTTCTGCTGCGCCGACGAGCGCTGCGTGTGCCAGGACTGCGTGGAGGAGGAGCACCGGGGCCACAACACGGTGCCCGTGGAGGAGGCTCGCGGACGCATAGAGGCGAGTGCCATCGCTCTGTTTCTTTACGACGCCTCGACGCGCCACCTGCACGCGCATGAATATGTGAAACGTGTTAAATACGATAGAGTTCTGATTAGTTTATTGATTTGTGTCCTTCAACTGAGATAAAACAGAAAGAATAATCAGATTTTTCTTCTCTCCATTGATCCTGTAAGTCATAAAAATGGTAATATAACAAATATATATAACGATAGAGTGATGATCTTAAAATAATGTTAAAATGTATCATTATTTTGATATAAAAAGTGATTATTGACATTATTGTGGCATCTAAGTGATAAATGATACTGCGTGATGATCATTATGACCGCTGGCTGAACAACATTCTCATATTACACAGCAAGTCTCCGGCGTGGTTTCGTCATCCGATTGCTTTCATTTGTTATTGAATTTTTTCTATTTTTAATGTGCGGTGAAGGTCGGGTCCATTAGAGATCCACACACACGGCGGATCAGAGGAATAAAGACAGTTGGGCAACGTCAAAAGGAAGAAAATATCACCGCATTAGTGCCATTAGTTGGCCGTAATCCTTAAATCTTACCCGCATGGAGACGACAGAGTTATGAGTGAGTGACAGGCTTCGGTCATTGTGACCTTTGGTCAGCGTGACCTTTGGTCCAAGCGGAGCTCTTAAAACCCGATCAGGGACTCATTCGGCCGTAACGGTCCTCAACCCGTTGGTCGGCTCCGCCGTGACTAACGAGATAATTTGTCTGGAAACTGGATCCTGGACTCGGACTCCGGGCCGAGGTGTTAATCCCTCGGGCCGGTCCGTGACCCCCCCCCCCCCCCCCCCCCCTCCAGATTCCTGCACACGTCCGTGGCTTTTAGCTCACGCCTGATGTTTGCTTCATTAGAGCAAACATGGAGGCCCACCGAGAGCGCAGGTGCAAAATACCACAGAGGGCGCCGGGTCAGCGGCAGCAAAGAGTTTCTGACCGCGCGGGGAAGAGAAAACAAGAAGGGAAATATAATAATATAATAATATAATACAGATTCTACCAAAGTGGAAATGCGGTCGCACTTTTCCTCTCACTTCCCTTTCCAAGAGATTCATTTCCACGTTGGAGACGCATGGAGACAATGGAGTGGAATCACTTCCTGTTGACAGAAATCCTCCTTTTTTATAGAAGAGATCTGCAAAAGCACCGCTTTAAATATTTATGAGAGACGAGCTCGTACGTTTTGTTGGAAATCTGTCAGTCGGCAACGAATCGTCTCCAAAGACGACGGATTAGTGGTCCGAGTTTCTAGAAGACTCTTACATGTCTAACATTAGTACCTGGGGTTAGCTGTGTTTTTTTTTTTACAAAGATTACATGATATTTCTTCAGTGCGGTTAGTGGCAGTGTGGGCTCCATGGTTTTGGGGTGGGGGGGGGCGGGGCTTAGCGAACACCAGCATGGATAAGGAGAGTCAAAACTCCAGAAACTGGTTAAAAAATGTTTTTCTTTAACTTTTTTTTGTTGCTGTGAACAGAATATTTGTTCCGGATGGTTCGAAGAGTCTTGAGAGAATTCAGACTTTTTGGGGTTTTCTTTTCAAAATGAGTCAAAAACATAATTCGTTTTAGTATTTTAGTTTTTTAGCTGCAGAGAGCTTTTTTTTTTTCTTCTCCGGTCTCGTGTGAAACCACAAATCATCCGAGCTTGAACTGATGGATGCGAAGCCGTCGAAGCCAAGTTTGTTGAGGCAGAAACACAGATCTGATTATGCACCACCCAGCTTTGTGCAGCCACAATGATTTCTCTCATACGTTTTACATTTTACTTCCACTCAGGTTGAGCACAGCTACGTATGAGCACACATGTACCTGCGCAAATATTACTTCTTTTTTTTAAACGTTTGGAGAAAATGTATCTTTTTCTTTTATACATCATAAGATCACCTGCAAAGAAATGAATACGAGTGTCGGACAAAAGATTTCCCCTCGGGGTCTAAAAGTTACCGCGGAAGAATTCTCCTCGAGAGCAGGGAGTCGCCTGAACCTGCCCGAGGAATTCAGACCTGCCTCTGAAAAACAAGGCCACGCTCATAATAAACAGCACATGTCAGAGAGGAACAGGAAGTGTGACCATTATCTCGTTATCTCCCCCCTCCACACAGAGAGAGAGAGAGGAGGAAACTGAAGAAACACTTGTTTACATCGCGCCACACACTTCTGCATATTTTCAGCATGACCACGCTGGTGGTTTCTGTGAGGGCGTCGAGCTGAAGCCTCTCTCTCTCCTCTCGTGTTCACAGAAGGAGCTGAGGGAGAAGCACGGCGAGATGGTGAAGACGGTGAAGGCCGGCGAGAACGCCATCAACAAGCTCCAGCTCAACACGGTGTCCATCGAGGTAAACGCGGGAAGCGGCGAGCTCGTTTTTTTTTTTTTTTACGGTTTCCAGCAGAACTCGTTTGCACGCTTTTGATGTTCACAAAAACATTTGAATACACCTGGATTCACCCTGCGTCCGAAAAAACGCATCGTTTCGGCGCCTGTCTCTTTAAGAATCTCCAAAATAAAAGCCCATTCTGCTCTGATTGGCCTGCGAACTCCTCCAGCTCTGTAATGAACCTGTCGTCATCACAAACACCTCCATAAGTAAGCCGGTTTAGTTCATACAGAGGTGTGGCCGGTTGCATCGGTTCCCCCATGGGAATGTCCGGTTCTCCTGCTATTCTATTTCCACGGGCACGCCTTCGCAGATGTAGTTCTCAAGCCGTGGGCGGTTTTATCCTCGCGAGCCTGCACGTGACAACCACATCTGATTGGCTGGTTGGATCTCACATGTTTTCTGATCCAGGCAAACCCACAAATAAGTCACTTGTTCAGCAGTTTGTGGGTTTGCTCGGCTGCATGTGCACAAGCAGTGGAAAGGGGAGTTTTTCATGATACGTCCCCTTTAACTAGATAACAGTTGGCAGCAGCTATTTGGGGCTTGAGAAGCCACCTGTAGAGGTGTGGGTTGGTTTCCTTGAGGTGTGGGTTAGTTTCCCTGAGGTGTGGGTTAGTTTCTCTGAGGTGTGGGTTAGTTTCCCTGAGGTGTGGGTTAGTTTCCCTGAGGTGTGGGTTAGTTTCCCTGAGGTGTGGGTTAGTTTCCTTGAGGTGTGGGTTAGTTTCTCTGAGGTGTGGGTTAGTTTCCCTGAGGTGTGGGTTAGTTTCCTTGAGGTGTGGGTTAGTTTCCCTGAGGTGTGGGTTAGTTTCCCTGAGGTGTGGGTTGGTTTCTCTGAGGTGTGGGTTAGTTTCCTTGAGGTGTGGGTTAGTTTCCCTGAGGTGTGGGTTAGTTTCCTTGAGGTGTGGGTTAGTTTCTCTGAGGTGTGGGTTAGTTTCTCTGAGGTGTGGGTTAGTTTCCTTGAGGTGTGGGTTAGTTTCTCTGAGGTGTGGGTTAGTTTCTCTGAGGTGTGGGTTGGTGTGGGTTGGTTTCCCTGAGGTGTGGGTTAGTTTCCCTGAGGTGTGGGTTAGTTTCTCTGAGGTGTGGGTTAGTTTCCCTGAGGTGTGGGTTAGTTTCCCTGAGGTGTGGGTTAGTTTCTCTGAGGTGTGGGTTAGTTTCTCTGAGGTGTGGGTTAGTTTCTCTGAGGTGTGGGTTAGTTTCTCTGAGGTGTGGGTTAGTTTCTCTGAGGTGTGGGTTAGTTTCTCTGAGGTGTGGGTTAGTTTCCCTGAGGTGTGGGTTAGTTTCTCTGAGGTGTGGGTTAGTTTCTCTGAGGTGTGGGTTAGTTTCTCTGAGGTGTGGGTTAGTTTCTCTGAGGTGTGGGTTAGTTTCCCTGAGGTGTGGGTTGGTGTGGGTTGGTTTCCCTGAGGTGTCTTCATGTGGTGGTGTTGCAACCACCTGTGGTTACGTAACGTGGTTACGTAACGTGGTTATGTAATGTGGTTATGTAACGTTCTCCTGGCCTCCCGGTGCATTCCCCACCTGTTTACCTGCCGGGTGCTTCAGAAATCGCCTCCCGGAATGTAAAGAATGCCGCGGTGTGAAACTCCTCCCACAGCACTCGGTGACGGAGGTGCGAGCGGTGATCGAGAGCCAGTTCGAGGAGCTGCAGGCGGTGCTGGAGCGGGCCAAGCGGGAGGTGACGGAGATCCTGGAGGGCGAGGAGAAGCAGGCGCTGAGGCAGGCCGAGGGCATCCGGGTCCACCTGGAGCAGAGGTGCACGGAGCTGAAGAAGACGCAGGGCCAGATGGAGAAGCTCGCCAAGAACAAAAACGATGTGGATTTCTTACAGGTATCGAGTCCAGAAGCCTCATGTTCTTATCACTATGTTATGTGTTGTGTTGACAGGTGAGAACTAAAGATACGAAATTATACAAAGTAGGACGGAGACAAAAAACAAAAGAGACAAACACAACCATCAAGAGTGAGGAATGGAGATCCAGTAAAATGTTTATAGATACATAGAGATATAAATATATAGATATTTAGATAAATAGATAAATATATATATCTATAAATATGTAGAGATGTAGAGATATAGAGATATATAGATAAGTAGATAAGTAGATATAGATATATAGATACCTAGATACATATATATATATTCAATTAAATTCAGTGTATTTTATATAGCCCAAAATCACAAATTACAAATTTTCCTCAGAGGGCTTTACAATCTGTACACATACGACATCCCTGACCTTTGACCTCACATCAGATCAGGAAAAACTCCCCAAAAATAACCTTTGACAGGGAGAAAAGTGAAGAAACCTTCAGGAGAGCAACAGAGGAGGATCCCTCTCCCCGGATGGACAGATGAATAGATGTCATGTGTACAGAATATAGATACATATATATCTATAGATATATATATATATATATATATATATATATATATATATATATATATATATGTGTAGATATATAGAAATAAATAGATACATATATATCTATAGATATAGAAATATATAGATATAGAAATAAATAGATATAGAAATAATATATGTATGGGGGGGCAAGAGAGTAGATGAATAAAAGAAGAATACTAACAACAATTCAAGTAAAAGTAATTATAAATTAATAAAAAATAAAACATTCTTTAAACACTGTGTGTGTGTGTGTGTGTGTGTGTGTGTGTGTGTGTGTGTGTGTGTGTGTGTGTGTGTGTGTGTGTGTGTGTGTGTGTGTGTGTGTGTGTGTGTGTGTGTGTGTGTGTGTCCTCCAGGAGTATTCCGAGTGGAAGAAGGAGGCCACTGACATCTCTCTGCCCGGCGTCTACATCGGCCTGACGGACCGCCTGAACTCCTTCAGCCGTGTGATCGTGGACTCCACGGAGGAGCTGTGCGCCATGCTGGTGTCCTCGTACATCGACAAGGTTAAAGAGACGTGCACGAGCGGTGAGAGAAAGACGCACGAGTGATGCTGCAGGGGGAAATCAAAAGGGCGTTGACAGGAGCTAATTAGTTTTGTTTAGCTATGTCGTTGAATCGCTTGCTAAAAGCTAACTAGTTTTGTTAAGCTAACTAGTTGAATTGCTTGCTAGAAGCTAATTAGTTTTGTTAAGCTATCTAGTTGAATCGCTTGCTAAAAGCTAACTAGTTTTGTTAAGCTATCTAGTTGAATCGCTTGCTAGAAGCTAACTAGTTTTGTTAAGCTATCTAGTTGAATCGCTTGCTAAAAGCTAACTAGTTTTGTTAAGCTATCTAGTTGAATCGCTTGCTAGAAGCTAACTACTTTTGTTAAGCTAACTAGTTGAATCGCTTGCTAGAAGCTAACTAGTTTTGTTAAGCTATCTAGTTGAATCGCTTGCTAGAAGCTAACTAGTTTTGTTAAGCTAACTAGTTGAATCGCTTGCTAGAAGCTAACTAGTTTTGTTAAGCTATCTAGTTGAATCGCTTGCTAGAAGCTAACTAGTTTTGTTAAGCTAACTAGTTGAATCGCTTGCTAGAAGCTAACTACTTTTGTTATGCTAACTAGTTAAATCGCTTGCTAGAAGCTAATTAGTCATTAGTTTTGTTAAGCTATCTAGTTGAATCGCTTGCTAGAAGCTAACTACTTTTGTTATGCTAACTAGTTAAATTGCTTGCTAGAAGCTAATTAGTCATTAGTTTTGTTAAGCTATCTAGTTGAATCGCTTGCTAGAAGCTAACTACTTTTGTTATGCTAACTAGTTAAATCGCTTGCTAGAAGCTAATTAGTCATTAGTTTTGTTAAGCTAAAACAAGGAAAGAAAAACAAAACAGCCTTACAGCACAAAACCACCTGTGAGCCTCGGGCCTCGCCCACAGACACTGGGAGACACACACACACACACACACTTGTTATCAGACACTGGGAGACACACACACACACACACACACTTGTTACTGGAGACTGAAACCGGTCTTTCTTCTCTTGCAGACAAAATGGGAATAAAGACGACCGTTCACGAAATTATTGCAACCAAGCACAACATGATGTTACCGGATCCAAAGACACACGAGGACTTCCTCAATTGTGAGTGTTTTGTTTATATTTGAATACGTATTTATATTTGCCACTGGGCAGATGATATACATGTGATCACCTATGTGCACGTGAGCTTATGCACATAGATGTATTGTCTCTTTTCTTAAATGTATTTTTAGTTTAAAGACACATCGTGGGCGACACGACCTTTGTGACCTCGGAGGTCGTAACGCTTCCAACGCGGCTAAACAGACCTTTTCACAATGCTCTCGCAGATGTCGCCCCCGTGAGTTTCGACGGCGACACCGCTCACAAGTTCCTGAGGCTGACGGAGGAAGGCAGGAAGGTGACCAACACCACGCCCTGGCAGCACCCTTATCCCGACGCGCCCGAGAGGTTCGACAACTGGCGCCAGGTGCTGGCGACGGAGAGCTTCTATCTGGGGCGGCACTACTTCGAGGCGGACATCAGCGGCGAGGGCACGCACATCGGCCTGACCTACAAGAGCATCGACCGCAAGGGCAACGAGAGCAACGGCTGCATCACGGGGAACAACTTCTCCTGGTGCCTCCAGTGGAACGGGCGCACCTTCTCCGCCTGGCACAGCGACGTGGAGACGCCCCTCACCGTGGAGAAGTTCACGCGCATCGGGGTCTACGTGGACTACACCCGAGGCCTCCTGGCGTTCTACGGCGTGGACGGCGCCATGACGCTCATCCACGAGTACAAGGCAGACTTCCTGGAGCCTATTTACCCGGCTTTCTGGTTGTCCAAGAAGGAGAACGTCGTCGCCTTGGTGGCGCCGGGGGAACCGCTGCGGCTCAAAAGCCCCTCTCCTCCCACCTCACCTGCATGCGGATCTATTGTTTCTAAACTAGCAGCACAGCAATGATTAGAAGTTAGTTTTCTCTGCATCAACAATATGCAAGCTTGTCTCCCACTGATATGGAAAATATGGTCTGTTTAATGTAATGTATTTGTAAAACTAATGTGATAAATAGTGCATGTTTATCTTGGGTATATTTGGGCTCAAGTCGTATTTATACCTCTGTGTACCTTTGGGACTTCTGTTACTTTTCATCCATCTGTGAATTCACGGGTGTTCGGTATTTTCTGTGCGCAAATAAAAATGTGGAATTAAAGTGCCTGTTTTTTGTTTTTGTTCCAGGTTTTCCCAAAAGCATTAAATGGTATCATTTTGACTTCTGTTATTATGGATTTCTTTGTAAATTGTCTCATGGATGAACGAGAAATCTGCACACCAGAAGAATCTGTGTGGATAAGGGAGATCATTTGGTCTGTTGCACGCATCAGAAACTCAGTCATGTCCTGAAATGATCAAATAAAGTCTACTTCTATCTGTGAGGTGTTGTAGTCAGTGTACCATGGCCCTGACATGCCAGAATCACATTATGCAGTTCATTTGTATAGTTTCAAGGCAGAATTCATTACAACAAAGCAAAAACAGATAGAAATAGTTAGTTGTGTAACGCAGCAAACTAAGATTGTTTACTATTTTTTAAATGGGGTTATAGAAGATCCGTGAACAAATGAATGTGGATAATTTTTTTTTTCATCCCACAAAAAAAAGGCAATATTCTGAAAATTATATTTTAAAAATGTTGGTATTTAAAAAATATATATATTATATAATATATATATATATATATTTAATTTGTATGTATTTAATTTAATTATAAATTATAAAATATCGAGGTGATACAAACATATTAATTCTGAGAGGTATTGCGTAACAAGCATACAACAATAGACCATTCAAACTGTCAGCCTCCGCCACGACGTAAAGCCCTACGTCAGCACGTCGCGGTCACGTGACCAGCGTGCCCGGTGACGTGTTCCCCAGCTGAGCCTGTATAGAGCCTGCTCAGACCTCAACATGCTAACAGAAGTAAGTGACACGTTGGAAGGTTTATCTTTTATCCACAACGTTAAAACATGGCGGACAGCCGTCGCGGCGTCCTCTAAAAACACTAAAGACAATAAATAAGCTCGTGAATAATATTTTACACGCCGAGCTGAACGCCTGTAGCGCTAAGTTGTGAGCTAAAGCTAGCTAAAGTTAGCTAGCTACGTTATAATAATATCGTTCTAATAACCATGACACGTTCATATAAACTTGTACTTTACAGCGACGCTGGTGCTGAGAAACGTAACGTCGCCATTTTGTGTTTGTGTGTATTATTCTTGTTTTATTTAAGCTAACAACTAAAGTTGTGTCTTTAGCAAACAACGTGACGCGTGTGAACTCATGACACACTTATTGTTTCTTAATCATATTATTGTTTATGACAAATAGAGATTATTAGAAGTAAAGTATTTTTAATTATGACCCGGATTCTTGATTTTAAACTCTTAACAATAGTCTCGACTGGTCATAAAGTGTTGTCTATTTGTGTAGTTATGTTGTCTATTTGTGTAGTTATGTTGTCTATTTGTGTAGTTATGTTGTCTCTCTGTGTAGTTATGTTGTCTCTCTGTGTAGTTATGTTGTCTCTTTGTGTAGTTATGTTGTCTCTGTGTAGTTATGTTGTCTCTTTGTGTAGTTATGTTGTCTCTGTGTAGTTATGTTGTCTCTCTGTGTAGTTATGTTGTCTCTCTGTGTAGTTGTGTTGTCTCTCTGTGTAGTTATGTTGTCTCTTTGTGTAGTTGTGTTGTCTCTCTGTGTAGTTATGTTGTCTCTTTGTGTAGTTGTGTTGTCTCTTTGTGTAGTTATGTTGTCTCTATGTGTAGTTATGTTGTCTCTTTGTGTAGTTGTGTTGTCTCTCTGTGTAGTTGTGTTGTCTCTCTGTGTAGTTATGTTGTCTCTCTGTGTAGTTATGTTGTCTCTTTGTGTAGTTATGTTGTCTCTTTGTGTAGTTGTGTTGTCTCTCTGTGTAGTTATGTTGTCTCTATGTGTAGTTATGTTGTCTCTTTGTGTAATTGTGTTGTCTCTTTGTGTAGTTATGTTGTCTCTTTGTGTAGTTGTGTTGTCTCTCTGTGTAGTTATGTTGTCTCTATGTGTAGTTATGTTGTCTCTTTGTGTAATTGTGTTGTCTCTTTGTGTAGTTGTGTTGTCTCTATGTGTAGTTATGTTGTCTCTTTGTGTAATTGTGTTGTCTCTTTGTGTAGTTATGTTGTCTCTTTGTGTAGTTATGTTGTCTCTCTGTGTAGTTGTGTTGTCTCTTTGTGTAGTTATGTTGTCTCTATGTGTAGTTATGTTGTCTCTTTGTGTAATTGTGTTGTCTCTTTGTGTAGTTATGTTGTCTCTTTGTGTAGTTGTGTTGTCTCTCTGTGTAGTTGTGTTGTCTCTTTGTGTAGTTGTGTTGTCTCTTTGTGTAGTTATGTTGTCTCTTTGTGTAGTTGTGTTGTCTCTTTGTGTAGTTATGTTGTCTCTATGTGTAGTTATGTTGTCTCTATGTGTAGTTATGTTGTCTCTATGTGTAGTTATGTTGTCTCTTTGTGTAGTTGTGTTGTCTCTGTGTAGTTATGTTGTCTCTATGTGTAGTTGTGTTGTCTTTGTGTAGTTGTGTTGTCTCTTTGTGTAGTTGTGTTGTCTCTCTGTGTAGTTATGTTGTCTCTTTGTGTAGTTGTGTTGTCTCTTTGTGTAGTTGTGTTGTCTCTCTGTGTAGTTATGTTGTCTATGTGTGTAGTTATGTTGTCTCTTTGTGTAGTTATGTTGTCTCATCGTTTGTTGTGTTATGTTTCTGAGGGTTTGTCTCTGTAGTTGTGTCCTCTTCGTGTTGTGTCCTCTTCGTGTTGTGTAGTTGTGTCCTCTTTGTGTTGTGTAGTTGTGTCCTCTTCGTGTTGTGTCCTCTTCGTGTTGTGTAGTTGTGTCCTCTTCGTGTTGTGTAGTTGTGTCCTCTTCGTGTTGTGTAGTTGTGTCCTTCGTGTTGTGTAGTTGTGTCCTCTTCGTGTTGTGTCCTCTTCGTGTTGTGTCCTCTTTGTGTTGTGTAGTTGTGTCCTCTTTGTGTTGTGTAGTTGTGTCCTCTTCGTGTTGTGTCCTCTTTGTGTTGTGTAGTTGTGTCCTCTTCGTGTTGTGTCCTCTTCGTGGTGTGTAGTTGTGTCCTCTTGGTGTTGTGTCCTCTTTGTGTTGTGTAGTTGTGTCCTCTTTGTGTTGTGTAGTTGTGTCCTCTTTGTGTTGTGTAGTTGTGTCCTCTTCGTGTTGTGTCCTCTTCGTGGTGTGTAGTTGTGTCCTCTTGGTGTTGTGTAGTTGTGTCCTCTTTGTGTTGTGTAGTTGTGTCCTCTTGGTGTTGTGTCCTCTTCGTGTTGTGTAGTTGTGTCCTCTTCGTGTTGTGTCCTCTTCGTGGTGTGTAGTTGTGTCCTCTTTGTGTTGTGTAGTTGTGTCCTCTTTGTGTTGTGTAGTTGTGCGTCTCTGAGGGTTTCTCTGCTTCCTCATTGGTCCCTCAGGACACCAACGATGAAGACGTGTCTCTGTTTGACGCGGAGGAAGACGTGAAGAAGAAGAAGAAGAACATGAAGTGAGTGAAACGCTTCAGTTACTAAACACAAAGTAAAGGTGTGTACGTCAAAGTACTCTCAGTGTATACAAAGTACACCATGTACCTCCTGAGTTGTATGAAATGTACCTTGAACGTGTACTTGTGTACAGTACGAAAATTAAATGTACTTTTATGTTCATAACTTTAACACATTTTAACGTTGAACGCTTCACTTTGTGCTGTTTGTCCACCAATAATCAATAAAATGATCAGATAATAAAACTAGTACTCAGTGTAGTACTTGTACTGTATTACCCATTGATCGTAGTACTTGTACTGTATATCCATTGATCGTAGTATTTGTACACAGTACATTGATTGCAGTCCTCTCATAGTACTTGTACACAGTGCATTGA
This sequence comes from Cyclopterus lumpus, assembly GCF_009769545.1. Taxonomy (NCBI): domain Eukaryota; kingdom Metazoa; phylum Chordata; class Actinopteri; order Perciformes; family Cyclopteridae; genus Cyclopterus; species Cyclopterus lumpus. Next base: position 17,172,645 of record NC_046984.1, on the reverse strand, counting down.
TCGCAGTACTCTTGTAGTACTTGTACACAGTACATTGAGCAGTCCTCCTCTCGTAGTACTTGTACACAGTACATTGATTGCAGTACTCTCGTAGTACTTGTACACAGTACATTGAGCAGTCCTCCTCTCGTAGTACTTGTACACAGTACATTGATTGCAGTACTCTCGTAGTACTTGTACACAGTACATTGAGCAGTCCTCCTCTCGTAGTACTTGTACATTGAGCAGTCCTCCTCTCGTAGTACTTGTACACAGTACATTGAGCAGTCCTCCTCTCGTAGTACTTGTACATTGAGCAGTCCTCCTCTCGTAGTACTTGTACATTGAGCAGTCCTCCTCTCGTAGTACTTGTACATTGAGCAGTCCTCCTCTCCTCCAGACACCCCCTGGCCTCCTTCTTCCACCTGTTCTTCCGGGTCAGCGCTGTGCTCGTCTACCTGCTCTGCGGCCTCTTCAGCAGCAGCTTCATCGCCTGCATGGTGGCCATCATCCTGCTGCTGTCATGTGACTTCTGGACCGTAAAGGTGTGTGTGTGTGTGTGCGTGTGTGTACGTACGAGATGCATTCTCTCTCTCCACTGATCTAAGGTCAGATCTGTGTGTGTGTGTTTTCAGAACATCACTGGGAGGCTGATGGTGGGTCTGAGGTGGTGGAACCAGGTGGACGACGACGGACACAGCCACTGGGTGTTCGAGTCCAGGAAGGTAACACACCCCGTGTGTGTGTGTGTGTGTGTCTTTGTAACCGCACGACGATGCTGACCGTGGTAAAAGTTGGTACATGTGCCGGTGGGGCGCCGTCGTCGTAGTAACCGTGACAGCGTCCCGTTTTGCTTCAGGGCGCCGGGAAGCCGGCGGTGTCGGATTCCGAGTCGCGGATCTTCTGGATCGGGCTGATCGTGTGTCCGGTCCTCTGGGTGGTCTTCGCCTTCAGCACCCTCTTTTCCTTCAAGATCAAATGGGTGGTGAGTGCTCGCCTCAGGAGGGATGGAGCGGCGGTTATTGTGACGTCTTATTGTGAAAAACGTTGACGTTTTATTGTGAAAGCATCACACAAAGAGACCCCCAAAAAACAAAAGTTCAGTAATTTAACTCCAATGGAAAGAGGGCGTTTTGTTAGGGACTACTTTCAGCGGCGGATGAATCCACGTTTTGGCGCTCTAGTGAGCGTTTGTATGCGTGATTGAGTCCAAATTGATGAGTTTTTAATGGAGCTCAATGGCTCAGAGGAAGAAGAGACATCAGGCTGTCTACACACACACACACACACACACACACACGCACACACACTGGTATGTATGAGATTCAGAACCGAACTACAATCTTCTGGGAATATTTGCAGCATAAAAAGGAAGCACAAAGTAACATCCACGTTGACTGTTTTTGAAAAGCATGTATTTACATCACAAACATCTGGTTATTGGTTATTATTGACGTATTGATCCTAATCATGTGGCCAGCCGGTGGTGGCGATGGGGGTGGTGCTGCAGGGCGCCAACCTCTACGGCTACGTGCGCTGCAAAGTGGGAGGCAAGACCAGCTTGAAGAACATGGCCACCAACTACTTTGGACGGCAGTTCCTCAAACAGGTGACTCTCTCTCTCTCTCTCTCTCTCTCTCTCTCTCTCTCTCTCTCTCATTTTTTTTGGGGGTCGTCGCACAAAATCTTTACGTGTTTTTTTTATGCTTTTTTTTCCTGCACAGACGCTGTCTAAAGAAGAGGAATCGTAGGGATTTAAACACGTTTGCATTATTCCTAATGCTGTTATATATTCATTCTTTTAGCGGGTTGAGAAACGCGGACGTAAAACTAACGGGTTTTGGGATTTATTTCCTTCTCCCCTTCATGCGTGACTCAGTCCCAGTGGAGAGGCTCCGTTTCCACGGAGACGTCCAGAAGCTGCAGCCCAGTAACCCGACACTCGCATACTTTAACTGATACTTTAGCGCGAACGCACCAGTGGAAAAAGAGCGTAATGGCTTTAAAAGTCAACGTGACTGTAGTTTAGATGTGTTTAGTTTATTTGCCTCTTGACTTTAATCTTTATAAAATAAAAGAAGAAGAAGAAAAAAAGAGATGTTTCTTAGAGGTTTTCTACAAACAATTATTTTTTGTTTGTATAAAAAGGTTGTGGTTGTGTAAAGTATTCCAGGAGCTTGTAAATATGTATGTAAATAATCTACGTGGAACATCTTCTTATGGCGCAAATACATTTGTAACTTCTTTTTTTTTCCGAACAGTGTTATCGTTTCTTCTTTTTTTTCAATAGTTTAAACGAGTTTGAGCGATTGATTCGGGTTTTTTTCTTCAGCTTTTGGTTTGAGGGGAAGTCGGGGAGAGATATTTAAAGTCCTGACTTGTGGAACGTAATTTAATAAAAATTTGAATAAAATAACTTAAGAAAAACCTAACTGACATTTTGTTGCAGGTCTTTTTTTGTTTGTTTTTGAGTCCAGCAGGTAAATGTACTTCTTTTTTTTCTAAAGTGTGTTTGGAAAATGAAGAATTTTTTTTTACTGCATTTTTCTAGATTAACCTGTAAAATAAATAAAAATCTGTCATTGAAACCAGATCGTTAGAGACAATTATGTGATTGTGCTGATTGAGCAAACGGACAAAAAGGACATTTCAAATATAAATAAATAACCGCTGGACGGATCTAATAACTGCCTCTTCATAAACAATGTAATTGGGAAAATAAACAAAAATGTCATAATATTGAGCTGAATTTAAACATGTTATTTCATCAGCGTTCACTTGACTGCAGCGACACCCAGCGGTTCGTTTATGTCAGTACATGTAAAGGGATGTTTTGTTTTGTTGGTAGATAAATATGTTACAGTATATTACAAGAATTAAAGAGATTAATTTATTAATAACTGGTTTAAAAAAACGACATTATTGTATTCAAACATGACTTCAATGCTGTTCCAAACGCTCCCAGGATCACCGGACCGGAAGAGAAGTTCACACACAGACCGGAACTCGGAAGGTGTTACCTTCAAAATAAAAGACCGATTAATTTCGTGTACCGGAAACATTTACTATTTAGGCTTTGTATTTAGAGGTATGTTTGGAGATAAACGTAATATAACAATGTTAACCATGTCCTGTCTTCTGGTCAGGACATGGTTAATATTCTTTTAATTTATTATAGTAATATATATGGGGGCACTATATCTGCGTTTTGGTGGTCAAAAATGATCAAGTTATCTCGATTAAAGTAGCAAATAATAAAAAATATAACGTAATAGTATCTCATAAGTTGATAAAGAAACATACTGGAGGAATAAACCATTTCATGGGTAGATATCTAGACGTATATTCAGTTAAATGTGTGGCACAATTCACCAGCAGTGTGATTTAGTTTGAAGTCCTAACCGGAAGCCCGTTAGACTTGCTAGCTTGTTTCATTTAAGCTAGTTATCCACAACAGTAGCTTTGGGTCTTCGGCGTTGGACGTTTTAAAGCCGTAAATCGAGCAGTTTGCCCGGCCTTAGTTCCCCGGCGGAACGTCCCTCCACGGGCTTCACCTCCAGGATGGTTCACACCGAGGACGCGTCCTCCAGGAAGAGGGAGATAGAGGAGAAGCTGAAGCAGGTCGGTCCCCCAGCCGGAGAGGGAGGACGAGACACGAGCGAGCAGCTCGTGACACGGTCGTCAAAACAAACCTTAACTTTACGTTCACGTCGTTTTAACTGCCTTTTACTGTGTGACGTCACAGGAGCAAGAGACGCTGTCCTTCATCCGGGAAAACCTGGAGAAGAGCGACCAGCAGACCAAGGGGATGGTATGACGTCACTCACTAACACACACAAACACACAGTCACTCACAAACACACACAAACACACAGTCACTCACAAACACACACAAACACACAGTCACTCACAAACACACACAGTCACTCACAAACACACACAAACACACAGTCACTCACAAACACACACAGTCACTCACAAACACACACAAACACACAGTCACTCACAAACACACAGTCACTCACAAACACACACAAACACACACAAACACAGTCACTCACAAACACACAGTCACTCACAAACACACACAAACACACACAAACACACAGTCACTCACAAACACACACAAACACACACAAACAGTCACTCACAAACACACACAAACACACACAGTCACTCACAAATACACACAAACACACAGTCACTCACAAACACACACAAACACAGTCACTCACAAACACACACAAACACACACAGTCACTCACAAACACACACAAACACACAGTCACTCACAAACACACACAGTCACTCACAAACACACACAAACACACAGTCACTCACAAACACACACAAACACACAGTCACTCACAAACACACAGTCACTCACAAACACACACAAACACACACAAACACAGTCACTCACAAACACACAGTCACTCACAAACACACACAAACACACACAAACACAGTCACTCACAAACACACACAAACACACAGTCACTCACAAATACACACAAACACACAGTCACTCACAAACACACACAAACACACACAAACAGTCACTCACAAACACACACAAACACACACAGTCACTCACAAATACACACAAACACACAGTCACTCACAAACACACACAAACACACACAAACACAGTCACTCACAAACACACACAAACACACAGTCACTCACAAACACACACAAACACACACAGTCACTCACAAACACACACAAACACACACAGTCACTCACAAACACACACAAACACACAGTCACTCACAAACACACACAAACACACAGTCACTCACAAACACACACAAACACAGTCACTCACAAACACACACAAACACACAGTCACACACAAACACACAGTCACTCACAAACACACACAAACACACAGTCACTCACAAACACACACAAACACACAGTCACTCACAAACACACACAAACACACAGTCACTCACAAACACACACAAACACAGTCACTCACAAACACACACACACACAGTCACTCACAAACACACACAGTCACTCACAAACACACACAAACACAGTCACTCACAAACACACACACACACAGTCACTCACACACACACACAGTCACTCACAAACACACACAGTCACTCACAAACACACACAAACACACAGTCACTCACAAACACACACAAACACAGTCACTCACAAACACACACAGTCACTCACAAACACACACAAACACACACACAGTCACTCACAAACACACACACAGTCACTCACAAACACACACAAACACACACAGTCACTCACAAACACACAAACACACACAAACAGTCACTCACAAACACACACACAAACACACACACAGTCACTCACAAACACACACAAACACACACAAACAGTCACTCACAAACACACACTCACAAACACACACAAACACACACAAACAGTCACTCACAAACACACACACAAACACACACACAGTCACTCACAAACACACACACAGTCACTCACAAACACACATAAACACACACAAACAGTCACTCACAAACACAAACACAGTCACTCACAAACATTCACACACAAACACACATAAACAATCACTCACTCATAAACACACAATCACTCACTCATATACAGTACATGTATATATGTGTGTGTGTGTGTGTGTGTGTGTGTGTGTGTATATACACACACAGTGTGTTTTTCTAGCTCGACCTGTGTGTTCTGGTGAGAGAAAAGACGGGAAATGGCCCTTTTTCATTTCTCCTGTTTTCATAAATAGGAGGAAGGTTTTTATGACATGAAACAGTCACTTAGTTAAAGTCATGTTTTCCATCCAGTTATTTTTACATATTAAATCACCTTTTCTTTCCAAATCTCACCCCAAAGTAAACAAACCGATGAGTGTCGATTGTTCCCTGAAGCCTTCTCAGGCGAGCGCGGGGGGCGATTAACACAGCTCTCTCGTTCCTCTCTCTCTCTCTCTCTCGTCCCTCTCTCTCTCGTCCCTCTCTCTCTCTCTCGTCCCTTTCTCTCTCGTTCCTCTCTCTCTCTCTCTCTCTCTCTCTCGTCCCTCTCTCTCTCTCTCGTTCCTCTCTCTCTCTCTCTCTCTCTCTCTCTCTCTCTCTCTCTCCCTCTCTCTCTCGTCCCCCTCTCTCTCTCTCTCTCTCGTCCCTTTCTCTCTCGTTCCTCTCTCTCTCTCTCTCTCTCTCGTCCCTCTCTCTCTCTCTCGTCCCTCTCTTTCTCTCTCTCTCGTTCCTCTCTCTCTCTCTCTCTCTCTCTCTCTCTCTCTCTCTCTCTCTCTCTCTCCTCCCCCTCTCTCTCTCTCGTCCCTCTCTCTCTCTTTCTCTCTCTCTCGTCCCTCTCTTTCTCTCTCTCTCGTCTCTCTCTCTCTCTCTCTCTCGTCCCCTCCAAGGTCTCCATCCTGTCGTCGTTCGAGAGCCGCCTGATGCAGCTGGAGAACTCCATCATTCCGGTGCACAAGCAGACGGAGAACCTGCAGCGCCTGCAGGAGAACGTGGACAAGACCCTGTCCTGCATGGACCACGTCATCAGCTACTACCACGTGGCCAAAGACACCGACAGGATCATCAGGGAGGGGTGAGACTCCGAGAGGGGGGAGAGTTGAAGCATGTTGAACCGGTGGAGTAAACCTTCCTGTTTCTGTTTCAGGCCGACGGGCAGACTGGACGAGTACCTCGCTTGCATCGCAAAGATTCAGAAAGCTGTGGAGTACTTCCAGGACAACAACCCGGACAGCCCCGAGCTCAACACTGTGGTACTTTACGTCTATATCTTAAAGGAGCAGCTCCACCGAGAGCCAGATGATGGGTGACCAACCACATCAATGAGGTCGCTAGGCTAGCAGTTCCCCCCCGCTTCCAGTCTTTACGCTAAGCTCACTGGCTGGTAGATCTACGGGGGATTGTGTCTCGTTAATTCGATTTTAAATGAAGTAAAATATGAAACATGGCACAGAGTTTATTGTCTTCTTCTCTGCAGAAAGCGCGCTTTGAGAAGGGCAAAGAGCTGCTGGAGGCGGAGTTCCGCAGCCTGCTGACCCGCTACAGTAAACCCGTTCCCCCGATCCTCATCCTGGACGCCATCGGCGTGGACGAGGAGCTGGAGGTCCAGGAGGACGTGGTGCTGGAGCACCTGCCCGAAGCCGTGCTCCAGGACATCATCTGCATCGCCGGCTGGCTGGTGGAGTACGGACGCAACCAGGGTTCGGCTTCACTCTCTGTTTCCCTTAAATTAAGTGATGAGTGGTCTTAAATACCTGGTTATAAATACCCTCTTCCTCCTCCTCCTCTTCCTCCTCCTGCAGATTTCATGAACGTCTACTTCCAGATCCGGTCCAACCAGCTGGATCGCTCCATCAAAGGTCTGAAGGATCACTTCCGCAAGAACAGCGCCTCCTCCGGGATCCTCTACTCGCCCGCCGTCCAGACCAAACGCAAGGACACGCCCACCAAGAAGGCCCCAAAGAGACCAGGTCAGCTACCGCCACCCGTAGATGTGCTCTCCATCCAGCCACCCCCCCCCCCTCCCCCCTCCCTCCCTCCCTCCTAATGACCTCGCCCACCAGACTGTGGTGTTTTACAGTCCGTTCCGACTAGCCCGTGTAGATGTTGGCCTCTGGTTCAACGCAGCATCAGTTATCAATCCGCCTGTCACCTGTCGAGCTTTTTAGGGGTTCATATTGCTCGTCAACGGGGGATTTATCACAAGTGATGAAAACCACCATGAAACCAGAGGCCGTAGAGACTGTCAAAGCTGCATTCTCTCTCCTGACCACCAAGGGGCGACTCCTCTGGTTGTATAGAAGTCTATGCTTCATGTGTTAAAGCTGCATTCTCTCCTGACCACCAGGGGGCGACTCCTCTGGTTGTATAGAAGTCTATGCTTCACGTGTTAAAGCTGCATTCTCTCTCCTGACCACCAGGGGGCGACTCCTCTGGTTGTATAGAAGTCTATGCTTCACGTGTTAAAGCTGCATTCTCTCTCCTGACCACCAGGGGGCGACTCCTCTGGTTGTATAGAAGGCCCTCGAGAGGAAGTGTCTTTAAAAAGTCTCTGACTGCTGCTTTGAATGCTCAATAACTCACTAACCACCCAGACGTCCTGTTTGAATGCAGAGAATATGAATGTGCTGCAGACCAGTTGTTCCCAACCGGGGGTCAGGAAGTCACAATAACATAAATACAAATAAAGATCATTGTCAGACATATTTTACTCTATTAACCTTTATCTAACCCCACTTGTCTAATATTATTAGTTTTCTTTTCACTTAATTATGAAAAGGCGGGGCTTTTCATAAATACAATTAGGGGGCGGTGCTTTTCATAAATACAATTAGGGGGCGGTGCTTTTCATAAATACAACTAGGGGGCGGTGCTTTTCATAAATACAACTAGGGGCGGGGCTTTTCATAAATACAACTAGGGGGCGGGGCTTTTCATAAATGCAACTAGGGGGCGGGGCTTTTCATAAATGCAACTAGGGGGCGGGGCTTTTCATAAATGCAACTAGGGGGCGGGGCTTTTCATAAATACAACTAGGGGGCGGGGCTTTTCATAAATACAACTAGGGGGCGGGGCTTCAAGGACAGCCTGTTGGGAACCACAGCTGCAGATGTTTCTCACCGTGTAACGGAATATTAATGCTGGTTAATGTGCATTGTTTGAATTGTGACGGCCGTGTTGTGTTTTTTGTGTTCCCTCTGTTCTCACGCCCCCTCCCACCCCCCCCCCCCCCCTACTGGGTCACTGTGCGTCTGAGCACCAGTGTTTTCCTGATGTAGCTGTAGTTGCTCATCCTGGTGATAGGCTCCTCCCCCCCCCCATACATACAAACCTCTGCTGCCCGTCTCGGTGGTGGTGGTGGTGGTGTCTGTTTCATGTTTTTCACTTCCTAGCTCTCCCTCCTCCTCCTTCTTCTTCCTCCTTCTTCTGTTTCTTGGCTGTCTGGACCTCCTCCTCCTCCTCTGGACCCTGTCTCTGTGTTTATGGGCCCAGGGACCATTCGCAAGGCTCAGAACCTTCTGAAACAGTACTCACAGCATGGGCTGGATGGGAAAAAGGGGGGCTCTAACCTCACTCCTCTGGAAGGTAACGCACCCCGGTCTCCTCTTCGGTGTCTTCTCTCCTCGCTCACACTGCCGGCCTCCTCGCGACCGTCGCAACAGCTTCTGAGCTCAGGGAGAAAAGCATAAATATGACAAACCCAGAAAAATATTTTCATCCTGGCAAAACAAAAAGGTTTCTGTGACGAGTTTCTGGAGTAAATTCCCCAGAATCTGTCAAATATATTTATATTTATTGTCCGTTTTTTAAGGGGAAATTCTCTATTCAGCGTAAAATAAAAACGGGTATATTTAAACCTTTAATACACACCATAGAGAGGCAGAGATTCCAGTGCTTTATGGATACATAACAATGTATTAATTCTCGAAACTGTTAAGCGATCAACTAAATTAGGTTTTTTTTCCCCACGGGAGACAATAAAGAACGTATTCGTGTGTTTTTTTAAATATATTTAAAGAGATAGTTTTGATCTTTTGAAGCGTTATTTTGAATGACTATTAGATAAAAAAAAATAGAAAAACACTGATAAGAGCAGTTAATTTGACCTCACGGGACTTTATCATTGCTTCAGGTAGTAACCAGGTGAACAGATTCATAATATATCATATAGTGAAAACTGTGGAGGAGAACCTACACACACTTCTAAACATCACCGCGGTCCCTTTAACGCCGTCAAAACGGGAACGAATGTGAAGCCAGAGAGCAAAAGCTGTTGTGACGGGTTTTTATCTTTTAAAGCTCGCCCTCATGAAACACACACTTAGATGGGACACACACACACACACACACACACACACCGGCTTGACTGCAGTGGGTGCCCCCTGCTTCCCCCCCCCCTCTCTGCTGGGTGCCTGGTGGTGGTCGGTGCAGATGTTCCAGGTTCAGGTTTGCCCCCCCCACCCCCTCACTGGGCCTAGTCACGACCCCGGTGGTCTGACTAGGTCTGTGTGTCGTCCCCCCAACCCCCCCTCCACCACCAGATCTCGACCTCCGGGTCAAACACCTGTCTGACGCTCTGACCGAGAAGCACGGGGCCGCCTCAGGTGAGTGGCGGGACCACGAGGTTCAAAGAGGAGGAACATTCCCACAGACTGCAGCGCTCACACACACACACACATCACATTTTGTCCTTTTGAACACACACACACACACACACACACACACACCCCCGGGGGGGAGGGGGGGGGAGGTCTCGGTCCGCCGGGCTGACGGCGTCCTCTCTGCCCGTGTGGCTCTCAGGCAAAGACGACGTCCTGGACATCGAGATCGACTCGTACATCCACTGCATCAGCGCCTTCGTGAAGCTGGCCCAGAGCGAGTACGCCCTGCTGGCGGAGATCATCCCCGAGCACCACCAGAAGAAGACCTTCGACTCGCTCATCCAGGTCAGAGAACTCGTGTTCCTGGTCTCTGACTTCTGGAGGTCCGGTGACCCGGTTCTGTATTATTTTTCAGCAAATAAGCGTTTAGTTCACGCTTTCATCTTTTTATTATATTAAGTTCTTGAGACGATGAGCAATAAATTACGTCTTAGATGTTATGTGAAATAATGATGACATTTTTATTATTATTATTTGAGGGAATAAATCAAGAGAGAAGTAGTCATGTTCTATAGACTTCTATACAACCAGAGGAGTCTCCCCCTGGTGGTTAGGAGAGAGAATGCAGCTTTAACACATGAAGCGTAGACTTCTATACAACCAGAGGAGTCGCCCCCTGGTGGTCAGGAGAGAGAATGCAGCTTTAATACATGAAGCATAGTCTTCTATACAACCAGAGGAGTCGCCCCCTGGTGGTCAGTAGAGAGAATGCAGCTTTAACACATGAAGCATAGACTTCTATACAACCAGAGGAGTCGCCCCCTGGTGGTCAGTATAGAGAATGCAGCTTTAACACATGAAGCATAGACTTCTATACAACCAGAGGAGTCGCCCCCCTGATGATGCTGCTTCCTGTCTGTCCACAGGAGGCGCTGGACAACCTGATGCTGGAGGGGGACAACATCGTGTCTGCCGCCCGTAGAGCCATCATGCGTCACGACTACTCGGCCGTGCTCACCATCTTCCCGATCCTCCGGCACCTGAAGATGAACAAGTCCGAGTTCGACGCCACGCTGCAGGTCGTCCTCGGCTCCGCCCCCGAAGTTCTTCAGGGGAACGTTAAATGAAATGACTGTAACTCTCTCCGTGTGTGTGTGTGTGTGTGTGTGTGTGTGTGTGTGTGTGTGTGTGTGTGTTTAGGGAACAGCAGCGAGCACCAAGAACAAGCTGCCGACTCTCATCACTTCCATGGAAACGATCGGAGCCAAAGCTCTGGAGGAGTTCGCAGACAGCATCAAGGTCAGATAACCCCGAGCGTCGTCTTCCAGGCGATTCCTATGTTTTCAACCCCGAGCGTCGTCTTCCAGGCGATTACTATGTTTTCAACCCCGAGCGCCGTCTTCCAGGCGATCCCTATGTTTAGAACCCAGAGGGTCGTCTTCCGGGCGATTCCTATGTTTTTAACCCCCGATCGTCGTCTCCCAGGAGACGTGAGCTGAACGTTCTCTCTTTGTTCCACCACAGAACGATCCCGATAAAGAGTACAACATGCCGAAGGATGGAACCGTCCACGAGCTGACCAGCAATGTAAACGCTCACTTCTTCCTCTGTGTGGTCACTCTGATGAATGAGCTTGGTGCTCACCTCAGTCTGTCTCCCCCTGCAGGCCATCCTGTTCCTGCAGCAGCTGCTGGACTTCCACGAGACAGCCGGAGCCATGCTGGCCTCACAAGGTACCACCACCTCCTCCTCCTCCTCCTCCTCCTCCTCCTCCTCCTCCTCCTCCTCGTTGTCTTCGCCTGGCTGTGTCCTTTAGTTTTAAAGTCAGCAGATTGTTTGTGATCCTCCCATCTCCTCTCCTCCCATCTCGTCTCCTCCCATCTCGTCTCCTCCCATCTCCTCTCCTCCCATCTCGTCTCCTCCCCTCTCCTCCCCTACCCTCTCGTCTCCTCCCCTCTCCTCCCCTCTCCTCCCATCTCGTCTCCTCCCATCTCCTCTCCTCCCATCTCGTCTCCTCCCCTCTCCTCCCCTACCCTCTCGTCTCCTCCCCTCTCCTCCCATCTCCTCCCATCTCGTCTCCTCCCCTCTCCTCTCCTCTCCTCCCCTCTCGTCTCCTCGCTGTCTGACTGGTTGCTTACTCTGCACTAACAAATCTCTTCTAACCTTTTTTTTGTGTGTGTTTTTGTTGCACTTGTGCCTCTCTCTCTCTCTCTCTCTCTTCTGCCTTGCTGGGCCCTTTTAAGTCCTGGGGGACACTTACAATATCCCTTTAGACCCCCGAGGTAAGCACCCGGCCCCTGAGGGCCCCCTGCTGATGAGTGTGTTTCCTGTTCACTGCAGTGCGTGTGCGTGTGTGTGCGTGTGTGTGTGTGTGCGTGTGTGTGTGTGTGTGTGTGTGTGTGTGTGTGTGTGTGTGTGTGTGTGTGTGTGTGTGTGTGTGTCACCGGTTCCTCTGTGACGGCCTGTGTTTCCTCCCCAGAGACGAGCTCGTCGGCGAGCAGCTACACCTCAGAGTTCAACAAGCGGCTCCTCAGCACGTACATCTGTAAGTGTGGGAGGGGCTTATCCTCTGCAGGTCGCGCGGTCTGTCGGAGGTGGGAGGGGCTTATCCTCTGCAGGGCGCGCTGTCTGTCGGAGGTGGGAGGGGCTTATCCTCTGCAGGGCGCGCGGTCTGTCGGAGGTGGGAGGGGCTTATCCTCTGCAGGGCGCCCTGTCTGTCGGAGGTGGGAGGGGCTTATCCTCTGCAGGGCGCGCGGTCTGTCGGAGGTGGGAGGGGCTTATCCTCTGCAGGGCGCGCTGTCTGTCGGAGGTGGGAGGGGCTTATCCTCTGCAGGGCGCGCGGTCTGTCGGAGGTGGGAGGGGCTTATCCTCTGCAGGGCGCGCTGTCTGTCGGAGGTGGGAGGGGCTTATCCTCTGCAGGGCGTGCTGTCTGTCGGAGGTGGGAGGGGCTTATCCTCTTCGTGGTGCTCTGTCTGTCAGAGCCTGACGGACATCTTTGTTCCCTCAGGTAAAGTGTTGGGCAACCTGCAGCTGAACCTGCTCAGCAAGTCCAAAGTGTACGAGGACTCGGCGCTGAGCGCCATCTTCCTGCACAACAACTACAACTACACCCTCAAGTCTCTGGAGAAGTACGCTCGAGCCTCTGCAGATCTGTCGTTTCCATGGCGCCCGCTCACCCGTTTTTTAATAACCACGACGATGTCTTCAGGTCCGAGTTGATCCAGCTGGTGACGGTGACTCAGAAGAAAGCGGAGAACTCGTACCGGGAGCTGATCGAGCAGCAGATCCAGATGTACCAGCACAGGTACGCCGACCTCGAGGGTGAAGTTCACTTCCTGTTCCTGTGCCGTTCACGCTGACCTCACGCTGACTTCACGCTGACCTCACGTTGACCTCACGCTGACCTCACGCTGACTTCACGCTGACCTCACGTTGACCTCACGCTGACCTCATGCTGACTTCACGCTGACCTCACGCTGACCTCACGTTGACCTCACGCTGACCTCACGTTGACCTCACGCTGACCTCACGCTGACCTCACGTTGACCTCACACTGACCTCGCGCTGACCTCACGTTGACCTCACGTTGACCTCACGTTGACCTCACGTTGTGTTGATTCTGTCACAGCTGGCTGAAGGTCACGGAGCACCTGACGAGCAGGAACATGCCCGTCTTCCAGCCCGGCGCCAAGGTCAGCCTCCACCTGGTTCTCCTCCACAGTCGGTGTTTCACTGCGGTGGATGGAGTCCTTCCCCCCCCCCCCCCCCCCCTCCCCCTCCTCATGTCAGGAGTGTGTCTTCATGTAACTGAAGTCTTTCTTTCCTCCTCCAGCTGAAAGATAAAGAGCGACAGGTGATAAAAGACAAATTCAAGGTGAGGGCAGAAAGAGGTTATTATGGGATACCTTTTCAACAAAGCGTGAACATTTCATTAGAATATTATAATTATTATACTTATTAACCCCCTCAGGGCTTCAACGACGGGCTGGAGGAGTTGTGCAAGATCCAGAAGGGCTGGGCCATCCCGGACAAAGAGCAGCGGGACTTCATCCGTCAGGCCCAGAGGAGGGTGGTGTCGGAGGCCTACAGGGCCTTCCTGCACAGGTGAGGAGGGGTCAGAGGAGGGGGGGGTCGGAGGCCTACAGGGCCTTCCTGCACAGGTGAGGAGGGGTCAGAGGAGGGGGGGGTCGGAGGCCTACAGGGCCTTCCTGCACAGGTGAGGAGGGGTCAGAGGAGGGGGGGGTCGGAGGCCTACAGGGCCTTCCTGCACAGGTGAGGAGGGGTCAGAGGAGGGGGGGGTCGGAGGCCTACAGGGCCTTCCTGCACAGGTGAGGAGGGGTCAGAGGAGGGGGGGTCGGAGGCCTACAGGGCCTTCCTGCACAGGTGAGGAGGGGTCAGAGGAGGGGGGGGTCGGAGGCCTACAGGGCCTTCCTGCACAGGTGAGGAGGGGTCAGAGGAGGGGGGGTCGGAGGCCTACAGGGCCTTCCTGCACAGGTGAGGAGGGGTCAGAGGAGGGTGGTGTCGGAGGCCTACAGGGCCTTCCTGCACAGGTGAGGAGGGGTCAGAGGAGGGGGGGGGTCGGAGGCCTACAGGGCCTTCCTGCACAGGTGAGGAGGGGTCAGAGGAGGGGGGGGTCGGAGGCCTACAGGGCCTTCCTGCACAGGTGAGGAGGGGTCAGAGGAGGGGGGGGTCGGAGGCCTACAGGGCCTTCCTGCACAGGTGAGGAGGGGGGGGATCACGGGGGTCACGGTTCGTTGGCGTCATTAAAACACGTGATGTCATCACAAGGAAGTTAGGTACCTTTTGTACTGCTGCTCTTTTTATGACTTTCTTAATGCAATGAAATCTAAACCTTCCAGCCAATCAGACGGCTCGATTCCCTTTGCACACGACCCTGTTTCTCTGCTTTCAGATGCGCCAACATCTCGTTCACCAAGAACCCCGAAAAGTACCACAAGTATCGCCCGGAGGAGGTGGAGGAAATGATCGAGAAGCTGTTCGACACGTCGGCTTGAAGCACGGAGACTCACCCTGAACACGTCTCACCCTGAACACGTCTCACCCTCTCCTATAACACGTCTCACCCTCTCCTTTCACCCTTTCCTCTCACACATCTCACCCTCTCTCACCCTCTCACACATCTCACCCTCTCACACATCTCACCCTCTCCTCTCACACATGAGCAGGATGTATTTATGGAGCCTCTTCAGCCCAAAAGAGTGAATAAAGTGAACTCTGAATCCGCTTCGGCCTCCATGTGTTTTGTTGATGAAGTTGCGCAACAACGCGTCAGATAATTATGTTCACAATATACAACACAACACAATATACACAATATACAACACAATGTAAGACCTTAACAAGAACATAATATACCTTATTCTGATGTTTTTGTTGTGTTGTTTATGTATAAGTCAAAAGGAAAAGTTCAAAAAGAAATTATACATTATAATAATGCAATAAAATAAAATAAGTCATTAAAAATCCAAGAGAACAGAAAAATAAAAACAATCTGAAACAAGATCTTAATCGCAAGAATAAAATGTGCAGCGTAAGAAAGTATTTATTAAATGTAAAAGAATAGTTTTCTTGTTATTAGTGTTGAATGAGACCAGAGCGCCCCCCTGTGGTCACAATGAGCCACTTAATATTCTGTCTTATGGCCCTAAAATATCTTGTTTTGGCAAATCAACAAGTAAAAAAACTCCAATACTCACTTTACAGCAGAATAAATCACAGACCCGACGAATCGATTTAATCAAAATACAAAATCAAATATTGTACTTAAAAAAATAAACTACAAATATCACAAAAAAACAGAGAAAACTGTAAAACTACAATAAAATAACTTTATTTACATTAATATTGATTTGTTTTTAATAGATTTGTTGACAGTTGTGCAAAGTGTTTAGAGTACCATACCATAGTAATCCCCCCCCCCACACACACACACACACACACACATTCATAACCAGCTGTACAAACACTCCTCTAAATTTAACGGGTTGCTGTTCTGAGCGCAGGAGGAAGCGTCGTTTCCTCCAGAGTCTGAAACTGACCTTCAAACATCCCGGAGAGGAAGTTCAGCGTCTTTGTGTTTCTGCTCCGGTTTTCAGTTTCTTCATGTTCATATTTATTTAGTTTTAATAAGATTATTTGACCGTTCACGATGTGCTTCAAGTACCAAAACCAACGGTTTCCCAACGTGTGTTTCCTCTTTTTCACCACAAGAACTTCTATACAACCAGAGGAGTCGCCCCCTGGTGGTCAGGAGAGAGAATGCAGCTTTAAGTCGCCCCCTGGTGGACAGGAGAGAGAATGCAGCTTTAACACATGAAGCATAGACTTCTATACAACCAGAGGAGTCGTCCCCTGGTGGACAGGAGAGAGAATGCAGCTTTAAGTCGCCCCCTGGTGGACAGGAGAGAGAATGCAGCTTTAACACATGAAGCATAGACTTCTATACAACCAGAGGAGTCGTCCCCTGGTGGACAGGAGAGAGAATGCAGCTTTAACACATGAAGCATAGACTTCTATACAACCAGAGGAGTCGTCCCCTGGTGGTCAGGAGAGAGAATGCAGCTTTAACACACGAAGCATAGACTTCTATACAACCAGAGGAGTCGCCCCCTGGTGGTTAGCAGAGAGAATGCAGCTTTAATACATGAAGCATAGACTTCTATACAACCAGAGTCGCCGCCCCCTGGTGGTCAGTAGAGAGAATGCAGCTTTAATACATGAAGCATAGACTTCTATACAACCAGAGGAGTCGCCCCCTGGTGGTCAGTGGAGAGAAAGCAGCTTTAACACATGAAGCATAGACTTCTATACAACCAGAGGAGTCGCCCCCTGGTGGTCAGGAGAGAGAATGCAGCTTTAAGTCGCCCCCTGGTGGACAGGAGAGAGAATGCAGCTTTAACACATGAAGCATAGACTTCTATACAACCAGAGGAGTCGCCCCCTGGTGGTCAGGAGAGAGAACGCAGCTTTAACAAATGAAGCATAGACTTCTATACAACCAGAGGAGTCGCCCCCTGGTGGTCAGGAGAGAGAACGCAGCTTTAACACATGAAGCATAGACTTCTATACAACCAGAGGAGTCGCCCCCTGGTGGTCAGGAGAGAGAATGCAGCTTTAACAAATGAAGCATAGACTTCTATACAACCAGAGGAGTCGCCCCCTGGTGGTTAGTAGAGAGAATGCAGCTTTAACCCATGAAGCATAGGCTTCTATACAACCAGAGGAGTCGCCCCCTGGTGGTCAGGAGAGAGAATGCAGCTTTAACACATGAAGCATAGACTTCTATACAACCAGAGGAGTCGCCCCCTGGTGGTCAGGAGAGAGAATGCAGCTTTAACACATGAAGCATAGACTTCTATACAACCAGAGGAGTCGCCCCCTGGTGGTCAGGAGAGAGAATGCAGCTTTAACACATGAAGCATAGACTTCTATACAACCAGAGGAGTCGCCCCCTGGTGGTCAGGAGAGAGAATGCAGCTTTAACACATGAAGCTTAGACTTTCAGACCTGGAGGTTGCATGTTTACATTCTTTAATGTTCTGCTCTGATTGGCTCGTTTGAATCACATGTTTTTCTGATCCCGGTTGGTGGACTCTGATGAATGTGAGTTTAACGTCCCCCTTTAAACCAAATCAAAGTGGGATGTTTCCTCCTGCTCGCCAGCAGAGGGCAGCAGAAGCACAACGGAGCCGCCTGCGTTCACCGAGGTCACGACACACTCACAGTCGGTCCTCAGAGGAGCTGCAGATGGCTGCGAGTGTTTACTCCCGTCTCAGCATCCACCAATCAGGGAGCGGCCGGGGCCCTTGGAGCCTCTGTGATGCATTAAGTCGTTGGCATTTTTCCGTGCGTCGGGTGCCGCCGGGGTCGAGATAACACTTACAACTGACAAATGCCGACTTCTTCTTTGCACGGCGCTCCTGAGAGCCGATGAAGCGTAAGAGACGACACAAGATTAAAGGTGTGTGTGTGTGTGTGTGGGGGGGGGGGGGGGGGGCGGCGTGCAGCTGTCGAGGCGTTGTGTGCGGCATCGACCATAATTCATCGGCGTGTATTTTTAGGCCCTTGGGAAGCACCGGAGGATGCAGGAGGGACCGCTCAGAGGTATCAGATCGAGACTGACCTGAGTCATGTCGGAGATACCGTCTGCTGGATGGAAAGAACTCCTGTTAGTGAAGAGAGAGGGGGGCCCCTGGGGACCTGGACCTGAACTCATGCTTACAATGTTTACTGAGGGAATACATCAAGAGAGAAGTAAAGTCATTCATATAGACTTCTATACAACCAGAGGAGTCGCCCCCTGGTGGTCAGTAGAGAGAATGCAGCTTTAACACATGAAGCATAGACTTCTATACAACCAGAGGAGTCGCCCCCTGGTGGTCAGGAGAGAGAATGTAGCTTCAACACATGAAGCATAGACTTCTATACAACCAGAGGAGTCGCCCCCTGGTGGTCAGTAGAGAGAATGCAGCTTCAACACATGAAGCATAGACTTCTATACAACCAGAGGAGTCGCCCCCTGGTGGTCAGGAGAGAGAATGCAGCTTCAACACATGAAGCATAGACTTCTATACAACCAGAGGAGTCGCCCCTGGTGGTCAGCAGAGAGAATGCAGCTTTAACACATGAAGCATAGACTTCTATACAACCAGAGGAGTCGCCCCCGGTGGTCAGCAGAGAGAATGCAGCTTTAACACATGAAGCATAGACTTCTATACAACCAGAGGAGTCGCCCCCTGGTGGTCAGGAGAGAGAATGCAGCTTTAACACATGAAGCATAGACTTCTATACAACCAGAGGAGTCATAATCAATGATTTGACATCTCGTCAGCCTGCAAGACATTCAAATCAGTTACATGTTCATAACATGGCGCGGTACAGATTCATATCCCGACCGGTCCGACTCTGACCCCGTGCTTCGCCGTCGCCAGCTGATCCCCGATCAGCGCTCGTTCCCGCGTCTCCTCCGAGACCCACGAATCACGACGGCCTCATTAAAGCGAGACTCGTGCCCTCGAGCGGCGACACTTGCAGGGAGCAAAGGATCGAGAGGCGAGCGACCTCAAAACATCTGCTCGTCCGCCCTGACGCCCCCCAGTGTGAGCGAGGAAGATAGACCTCCGGGTTGCGGTCATTGCAGAGAGCACTTTCTCTCACACACACACACACGCACACACACACACACACACACACACGCACACACACACACACACATCCTCTCAACCCTTGCCTCGCTGATAGTCCCACACTTTATAAATAGTGTTCACTTTTAATATGCGCGTGTGTCCAGTGGATCACGTCAGCGCTGTGGGAGAAAGGCTCAAGGAGTGTTTCATTATAAACCTGTACCATTAAAAAGCTGCTGGCCAGGGTCTGGGTTCTGGCTCTGCACGTCCCCCCCCCCCACCCCCCTCAGCCCCCCCTCTCACACTTTTTACGAGGCCAGCCGTGATCCCAAATCGATGCGGGATAAAAACCGAGACGCAGGAGTCGGGCGAGGGGGGGAAGCAGAGCCGTGACCTCGCGGGTATCAAAGGTACCGTGTCAGTCTTTGTTTTGTTACCTACCGGTAACCCTTAGGAACCCATTTGAGATGAATGTGTGTGTCGCGTTGTTTCCGGTCGTAAAGCTTCAATAATTATAATAAATAATAAAGCATTACGATGGGAGTATGTGATGGACATCCTAATGAGCTATTGTTATTATCTCATATGTTGTTGCAGCAAATATTTGGGTTGACGCCATTTGGGGCTCAACATAAATTACTTTATAATTCTTCAAATGCGTCAACAAATCCCTCAAAGACCCCATGAAGACACACACACCTTGAAGAACATCGTAGAAAACATTTCTCCATATTCTCAACAGACGCATTAAAGCCGTTCATCCTCTTATCTTAAAGTATCTGTAAAGCTTAGATTAATGACACCGTTTATCGTTCACCATCACAGTGTAAATAAAGTTTTATCCTCCAGTATCCTGTAGAACGTGTGATCAGGACCTCATGGATGTGTTTATAGTCTCTGATCATGTGACTTAGTGAACAACCAATCAGTGTTTAGACCAACAGGAGGAGAGCTAGTAACGTTAGCTAGTAACATTAGCTAGTAACTCTAGCTAGTGACGTTAGCTAGTGACGTTAGCTAGTAATGTTAGCTAGCTAGTAACTCTAGCTAGTGACGTTAGCTAGTGACGTTAGCTAGTGACGTTAGCTGGTAATGTTAGCTAGCTAGTAACATTAGCTAGTGACGTTAGTTAGTGACGTTAGCTGGTAACGTCCGCTAACGGAGAACCAGCAGAGGTTCACTTCAGTGACATGACGATGCGTTCAGGCTCCGCTCAGTGAAAATGAGTACTGGCTGAAGGTGAATGATAACGTTCTCGTGATGCGTTCACATGTAATCTAGTAAAATGTAGTGTTGGTGATGAACTAGAATAAATCCATGAATATAAAATAGATATTAGAGATGAATTATGAGCCGTTTAACATCCTCACAGCTCTGAGCTCATTATTACACGAAGAATCACTTGATGTGTTTTAATACATCAAAATACAATCTTTCATTTCCTTATTGTGTGTTTTTGTGAAGAAGAAAAAACACTATAAATAACGACAACAAAGTAAAAGTACAACAATTGGTACTTTTGACGGTTTTATGGATTTCAGAGCGTTGAAAAGCTTTTTGGGGCGGTGCCAAAAAACAACATAAACCAGCAGCAACAATATGGATGTGTGTGTGTTGATGAGGCTCATCAATGATCACCAATTAGTAGATCAGGCAGCTCCAAACCTTCCAGCGCTGTGGTGCTGACCCGTGGGTTCGATGCCCCGCTGATCCTCTCGTTGGGACCAATTTAAACCTCGAGGTCTACTTAACACCTCCAGAGTGTTTCGGCCCGAGAAAGACGGCAAAACCAGCTCTCTCTCTGAGGTCAAAGGTCACGGAGGTCACAATGGCGTGCAGGTGCTTCGGAGAGTTGCAGGAAGGAAGCGAAGGAGAGGGGGGAGGGAAGAACCACAATCACGCGAGCCGCGTGTGGTTTTGCAGCCTCCAGCCACAGACCTGCGTTCCAGACTCTCTCAGAGTTATCCAACCCCTCCGTCATCCCCCCCCCCCCCCCACACACACACCCACACACACCCACACACCCACACACCCACACACACACACACACCCACACACCCACACACACACACACACACACACACACACACACCCACACACACACACACACACACACACACACACACACTCACACTCCACGACCGCACACAACTGGCTTGAATAAGACGGGCTGCGCTGCGGCTGCAAGATGAAATCCTGAGGAGTGATAGTTTACTTAGCCTAAATACTCCCCCCCCCCCCCCCCCCCCCTCGATTAGACAAAGTGAAACATTGTCGCCACGCGGTGGAAACTCAAGGACCTCATTGGCCGAGTCCGTTCTGGAGAAGAGCTGCAAACCACGAGATCTGAACAGAAAGTGGAAGAAAAAAAAAATATATATATATATATATATTTTTATGTATACATAAAAAAAGAGCTGCAACCAAATCAAGTTGAAAAGGCTAAAACAGAAAGAGCGCCCGTGGAGATGATCACGAGCTCCTGTGACTACCGAACAACATGTCCGACCACGAGTCGACTTACGGGACGACTCAACGTCACTTTTTCCCCCCTCAGTCTGATCGGCTCCAGGTGGCGAGATGCGCCCCGGACGGATCTCGGGCCCCCGGCTTTTTTTCCCCTCCTCTCTCGCTCTCTCTCTCTCTCTCTCGCTCTCTCTCTCTCTCCGGGAAAGAAAAAAGAAGAAGAAAGAAAATACAGAAAATCAATCAGCGTCGCCTCTGATGAAGAAATTATTCTTTGCTTCCGATTTCCTGCGAATTAAAGTCAGCCAACTGTCAGTCGTCCTCCGTCCCATTGAAAGTTGTAATTTGTAAAACCACGGAGACCTTTTCCTTCTTTTAGCTACTTAAATATTACAACACACACACACACACGCACACCCACATGCACCCCCCCCCCACACACACACACACACACGCACACACATGCACACACACACGCACGCACGCATGCCACAGCGGGTCCACAGCGGGTTCATAGTGGGTCCACAGCGGGTCCACAGCGGGTCCACAGCGGGTCCACAGCGGGTCCACAGTGTCTAAACGTGCAAATGCTCCTGAAATGACCCCCCCCACCACCCCCCCCCCCCCCCCCCCCACCCAGACGCCTTTCTGATTGGGTAATTTTTTTTAAATCCAAGAACGGCGGCGGAGGGAGAAGCTAGCCTGCCGCCTAGTGGCCACGCAGGGTGTTCCACCGTAACAACAACGAAACATGAACACAGTTTTATGACTTGAAAGAATGAATTTAAAGTCTGATTTTAAATCTCCTGCTTCCACAAGACAGCGAGCGGCTGCAAGTTCCCATGAACTCCGAAGTGAAAGACATTTGTTCAGGGGGAAAGTGTTCCAACCCCCACATGTTGCAGGTGAATTAGCCACATTAAGCTACTTCCTTTTCTTTTTTTTTACTCCAACGCTGCCTATAAGGGCTCCATTATCCTCCCCACATGGCCGCCACCCAGTGTGTCCCCCGCTCAGAGGAAAGGGGCTCTCTACCACGCGAGGCCGGCCGAGTTTCCACTGCTTTTAATGAGAGTCACAGACAGAAGAGAGGAAATGTGCCGGGTATTTATAGAAAAACGAGAGGAATGCAAGCCCCCTAATTGTGCTTAGTCTATCTCTCTCCTGCAGGACCCGCTCAGCCAATGACGTGGCCTCGCAGCGGAGTGGAGAAAGTCAGAGAAAGAGAAAGTGGGTTGTTTTTTATTTAAAAAATCTGGTTTGCACACCAAGAAACACTTTTTTTTCTTCCTCGTGTTAGTCATAAACACAATGTGTGAAACAGAGTTGTGGGAGACTCTGTTGCATGAAATATGCTGCACATTTTTTCTAAATTTCTCTTATTTGTTTTCCTTCTTTTGTAAAATACTTTTCTCCACATGGCGTAACGTTCAGGTCCAGATTGAAATAACAATGTCAATGTGACCAACCTGCTTTTCCTCTCGCAACACCACTGGGTTTTTATTTGTGCTTTTAAAATGATAAATTAGGTTCAGAGATTCAAGTTCTGGAGGAATTATGCACAACGTCGTCAGGAGAGGGAATGCAGCTTTAACACATGAAGCATAGACTTCTATACAACCAGAGGAGTCGCCCCCTGGTGGTCAGGAGAGAGAATGCAGCTTTAACACATGAAGCATAGACTTCTATACAACCAGAGGAGTCGCCCCCTGGTGGTCAGGAGAGAGAATGCAGCTTTAACACATGAAGCGTAGACTTCTATACAACCAGAGGAGTCGCCCCCTGGTGGTCAGTAGAGAGAATGCAGCTTTAACACATGAAGCGTAGACTTCTATACAACCAGAGGAGGCGCCCCCTGGTGGTCAGGAGAGAGAATGCAGCTTTAACACATGAAGCACAGACTTCTATACAACCAGAGGAGTCGCCCCCTGGTGGTCAGTAGAGAGAATGCAGCTTTAACACATGAAGCACAGACTTCTATACAAGCAGAGGAGTCGCCCCCTGGTGGTCAGGAGAGAGAATGCAGCTTTAACACATGAAGCACAGACTTCTATACAACCAGAGGAGTCGCCCCCTGGTGGTCAGGAGAGAGAATGCAGCTTTAACACATGAAGCACAGACTTCTATACAACCAGAGGAGTCGCCCCCTGGTGGTCAGGAGAGAGAATGCAGCTTTAACACATGAAGCATAGACTTCTATACAACCAGAGGAGTCGCCCCCTGGTGGTCAGGAGAGAGAATGCAGCTTTAACACATGAAGCACAGACTTCTATACAACCAGAGGAGTCGCCCCCTGGTGGTCAGGAGAGAGAATGCAGCTTTAACACATGAAGCACGGACTTCTATACAACCAGAGGAGTCGCCCCCTGGTGGTCAGGAGAGAGAATGCAGCTTTAACACATGAAGCATAGACTTCTATACAACCAGAGGAGTCGCCCCCTTTGAGAGAAACTGAAGCTGTGTGTGTTCCTCGTTAGTCTCTTGTCTTCTGTTCTGGTCTTTTGGAGCCAGACACAACAGCACCGCACATAAAGCTTTTGGGTCAAGCGGCAGGAACTCGACGCCCTGGTGTTCAGGTTTCTATCTTTTCTTTCTTCTTCGCTGCAGCGATTACATCCGAGAGGAAGGGAAGCCGACCACCTCACACAAGATAATAATAATAGTCAGGAACGGCATTCAAGGAAGACAAAAGTACAGCGAGGGGTCAGGCTGAGATTAAGGGCAAGAACAGGTGTATCAGCGCCCTGTTTAGTACACAGTGAGATCCGCTCTCTGGGCCTCCCCGTTCCGCTGTCTGTTTGAGGGTAAACACCACCATGTGGCCCGGGGAGCAGGACTACTGTAACAACAACCCCGAAAGCGGAGCTCCCCATTGGTCCAGCCCAGCTCCGTCCATCATCATACCTCATTACGGAGCGATCCAAACAGTCCCGATGTCGGGGTGTTGTTCTTACACCACCCCGACTCGGACTCACAGATGTGGATCCGGTCGCATGCGAAATGACATAACGTCGACGGCACATGCGCAGTGGATTACGTTTATTTTCCATGCAGCTCATCCCCCTGTGATGTAATACGTCCACATAATTCAGCCCGATTACGAAGTTTTAATGCTTTCAATCAGTAGCTTTCGCTCGGGGATCCACTTTGAAGTGGAACAAGAGTGCACCTTGCAGGGCGGCGGGCGGCGTTTGAGTGACGGCGAAAGAAGACAAACATGAAACAAACACGGGGGCCAGGAAAGAGTGCGTTTCATTAGAGCCCGTTCGCTCATCGCGCTTCTTAGAAAGGAAGAAAAAGGGGTCGTGTGCGGACTCGGCCTACGATGCATGAATTAAACTCCGGTGGGAGGGTTAACCCTCGCAGGAGGAGGAGGAGGAGGAGGAGGAGGAGCAGCCCGGAGCTCTTTCCCCGAACCGGAGGGTTCGTGGAGGCCGTTTTTTAACCTGACCTCCACGTCGAAATGATTACCTCCTGAGAGCAAAAAAGAAGGAAACATGGAAAACTCTTGCAATGGAAATACAAAATATGAATGAACTGGCATCGTGTTGGGAGTCTGAACGCTCCCTGTGTCACCAGAAAACATGTTAAAACATATTAACGCGTACTAAAGTGACTCAAAAAACACTTTTGTCTCGGCTCAAAGAGCTGAATGCCGGTGTCAAGGCAACCCGGACGCAATGCATTGTGGGGCAGTTGAGTATGTCTCAGAAAATCTTCCCAATGTAGTAAACATTCGGGCGTACACAAAACCCACATTATACACACTAAATGTTACATCATGCTTCGTACTAATATTGATATACTAAACTGATATGCTTCATGTGTTAAAGATGCATTCTCTCTCCTGACCACCAGGGGGCAACTCCTCTGGTTGTATAGAAGTCTATGCTTCATGTGTTAAAGCTGCATTCTCTCTCCTGAACACCAGGGGGCGACTCCTCTGGTTGTATAGAAGTCTATGCTTCATGTGTTAAAGCTGCATTCTCTCTACTGACCACCAGGGGGCGACTCCTCTGGTTGTATAGAAGTCTATGCTTCATGTGTTAAAGCTGCATTCTCTCTCCTGACCACCAGGGGGCGACTCCTCTGGTTGTATAGAAGTCTATGCTTCATGTGTTAAAGCTGCATTCTCTCTACTGACCACCAGGGGGCGACTCCTCTGGTTGTATAGAAGTCTATAAGAAAATGACCACGGAGTTGTCCGGTCTGGAAGTTGTCCGTGTTCTCATCTCCTTTCACAGCGTTTCCACTTCATGAAACTTAATTGTAGCATTTTGGCCGCTTAAAAAATATTTTTATTCAGCGTTGTTGCAAAACCAAGATGGCGACGGGCCGAAACTCGTGGCTTCAATGTTGTCACCTGCAAACCAACGGCTGACGTCACAGAGACGACGTTCACTTCCTTTTCAAACGGTCTTTTCAGTCCAAACAAGTTGCCATGAAATGTTTTCATCACCAGGATAAATATCGACGTCTTGATATTGGACATCGATGGATATCTTTAAGACTGGACGCATTTCTATCAAAAAAGAAAGGAAGGAATGTTCAAAAAAAGGCTTTTCGTGGTGAGACAACGGCGTCAAAGTGACATCGATACGACTGCAGTGCTGATGGAATTAGTTCAGAAGTGCATTTTATTCCGCGATGGACTGAAATACGAGTTTTCTCGCCCGACGTCACCTCAGAGCTGTTGAGCTGACTCTAATTTATCCCACTCATACATTTCCACATAGTATATTTGTGGGTAAAGCAGTTTCAATCTTATACAACCGGTGCCTCAACAGGTCGTTATAGTTCCAGTATTCACCACTGACCCCATTTTTTGATGTTCTCGGGGTCTATTTTTTTGCGCTGTGGTTTCGACGCGTTACGTTTCAACTCAAACTTTGGTTTCCTGTTCTAAGAATCGCTCCATGACACAAAAACAAAAAAAGTCCCCCAAACCCGCCCGAACGATGATATAATGCAGATAAAAGGAGCCCCCGATGTTTATCAAATAACTATTATTATTGGACCCGAATCGAAAGGTCCCTGAACTGATCAATCTGCTGCACGTGATTCAGAACGCCGTTTAAAGAGACGCGTGTAATTTATTGTCTGATTATGAGTGTTTGCATTTCTAAACCGCCCTTCATTGAAGTGAAAGTTTGATTTCTGTTAGAACTTCTCAAGGTCAGTATAATCAGAAAATGCTGTTTGCATGAGACTCCTATTCAGGGTGTTGCCTTAATCAAGTTAATGCTGGAAATATTACAGTCCATGTAATGTTTGTAATGTCTGTGTACCGCCGCCAAGAAAAGGCCTGATTTTTTGCCAGTTTTTTTTTTTTTGTCGTGTCCAAGACGGGCTCTGGGAAGTCGTTAAAATAAGCACAGAATATGATCTATTACACGGAGGGAAAGCTTTGAAAGACAATGAGACAATAAGAAATACTTAGAAGAGAAAAAAACGTTGGATCTCGGTGCGAGGGAGAGAAAGTCTGGCCCGCCGTGTCGCTTTATTCGACACGTTTCCTCCCGATCTCGCAGCTGTGCAGGTCATTAGCAAACGGGAATTGCACGGGAACCGCGGGCCCTGCCAAAAAAACCTTCTGCTTGCAACTCCTGCTGTACGTCCCGGAGTCACGGCCGGCCTCTGGGCCGCCGGACGAGACGCCCTCGAGCACGAGAGCTACCGGTAAACGACGGATCCCCAGAGGCCGGACGGGATCTGCTGAGACCTGAACGGTAGGGAGTCCAAGAGGCCTTGGAAGGTGCTCGGCCAGTTGGAGACATTGACGAACGGGAAGACTTGCCGTACATCAGTTCCCTCAGATCAATCAAACGTCCCGCGGCACCGAAACCCCAATTTATCCGACGGCACGTCTTCCTGAAAACAAGCGGCCATTGTTTCAAAAGGTTCCCGTTACTCAGAATACATAGAAACAAACACACCTGCACGGCACATGGCTCATTATTGTGCACGATGACGTCGTCGGACCTTTCCAGTCACAATATTTCTTTCCCCCATTATGGCAAAGCCATGACTCGCCCTACTCTGCCTCTGATTGGCTTGTGTTCTGAGCCGAGCCCGAACCAATTTCCCTCCTCATGCCTAAACTTAACAAACCCAACCGACGAAGGCGACGAGTATTGTTTGGAACGCGGAACAGTGACGTGGAGACGCCGTACACGTCTCTGGACGAGACCTGTCAATCATCTTGTAGCCCCGCCCTAAAGCATCCCCTGCTTTATGGTCTGTTTGACTCTAAATGACCATAATTTACTAATTGAACATCACGCTGTATTGAAGAAGACTTGAAACTAGAGATTGAGACCAAAAACTAATGTTTACAATGTTTATGAGGGAATACATCAAGAGAAGTAGAGTAATTTATATAGACTTCTATACAACCAGAGGAGTCGCCCCCTGGTGGTCAGGAGAGAGAATGCAGCTTTAACACATGAAGCATAGACTTCTATACAACCAGAGGAGTCGCCCCCTGGTGGTCAGAAGAGAGAATGCAGCTTTAACACATGAAACATAGACTTCTATACAACCAGAGGAGTCGCCCCCTGGTGGTCAGGAGAGAGAATGCAGCTTTAACACATGAAGCATAGACTTCTATACAATCAGAGGAGTCGCCCCCTGGTGGTCAGGAGAGAGAATGCAGCTTTAATACATGAAGCATAGGCTTCTATACAACCAGAGGAGTCGCCCCCTGGTGGTCAGGAGAGAGAATGCAGCTTTAACACATGAAGCATAGACTTCTATACAACCAGAGGAGTCGCCCCCTGGTGGTCAGGAGAGAGAATTCAGCTTTAACACATGATGCATAGACTTCTATACAACCAGAGGAGTCGCCCCCTGGTGGTCAGAAGAGAGAATGCAGCTTTAACACATGAAGCAAGGAACTTCATAACCCAATCACTAAAAGTCCCTTTCGCTCTACTGGGCCCTGTTTAAGGTTATTTCAATGCATATTACAGAGTAGATTTGACTTTTCACAATAAAACCCCGGAGCATATTACAAGATCCTCCTGCACAAATGATTCCACTGGGCGGTTAAGATGTGGCACCCTACACCTCTCTGAATCATCATATGAGGGTTACCAAAATACATTTGCAGTGGAAGGTGCCCAATGCTGCACTTTGATCTGCGTGTTGCCACAACACACGAGGTGCCGTCACTCAGACCGTGTGCTTACCAGCAAAGGTCCAACGTGCCGTTTCTATTGTTCCCATAATGCCCACGCCGACAGATTTCCTTTAGAACATATAGCGCTGCAGGCTCACAATGGAAACACCACCTCTGGCTGGTGTTGTGTCAACCGTGGACATCAAATAATTGAATGGGATCATAACAAAAGGCCACGTTCAGAAAGCACGTCAGCCATGCCAGGGGGTGACCGTCCTCATCCATCATAGTTAGACAGGCATCTGTTTCTGATGACAACCAATCAAAACATCACGTGTGGGCCAAAGTGGTAGTGTTGGTTCTGGTGCCCCCTGTGGACTAAAGTGGTAGTGTTGGTTCTGGTGCCCCCTGTGGACTAAAGTGGTAGTGTTGGTTCTGGTGCCCCCTGTGGACTAAAGTGGTAGTGTTGGTTCTGGTGCCCCCTGTAGACTAAAGTGGTAGTGTTGGTTCTGGCGCCCCCTGTGGACTAAAGTGGTAGTGCCTCTGAGCACTGGTGGGTGCCTTTAGAAAACCTCTCATTCTTCTACAGTAGGGTCTGACAGTCGGCCCCTCTCAGTCCTGGTTCTGGTTCTCCAGCAGCGTGGTGCTCTGCACCCGGCCGGAGTGTGTTTGGTTTATGTGTCGAGGCATCAGTAATAAAATGGGAGTGTTTTAAATCCTCACGGGTTCATAACTGTATTGCTAATGTAAGTTCTCTCTCTCTCTCTCTCGTTCCTATTTTAACTGACTGTATTTGCACAATTGCCAAAATACACCCGGGTCTGCAGACTCTGCACATGTGCAGGTCGGCGCTGCATTTGAAGCATTCTTTCCAGCAAATTCTGAACTCCATTCGCCCCCCCCCCTCCCACACACACCCACCCCCCCCCCCCCCCCCCCCCCCCCTACCCCTGTATACTGCTCGCAGTCGACCGTGGTGACCGCTCGGAGGGGTCTGGGTGAACGGGACCATGCGGAGCCCCGGATGGTGTTGATACAGTTGCCTACCCCGAGGCCTGACAACAAGCCCCCGAAGAGAGGGGCCAGAGAAGTGGTTTAGGCCCCTGGCACTGACCTTCTTCCCCGTTCACCCCCCCCTCGGCCTTTGCAGCTGAGCTCGGAGTCGAGTCCCCGGGTCCTGCAGGCCTGTATTCTCCAAACGGACATTGATTGTTTACCTGCTGCACGGGCGCCCCTTTTTGATCCGGTGTCGCTCCGCCCCTGAACGCCTATACGCCCGGAAACCGGCGGAACCACGAGGCCCCGATGAGTCACCTCGCGACGACCGTCTTTGCCTCGTAACGATCGTTGTTGAAACGGAGTCGAACACATCCAACTGTATCTGGGCGGACGCCACGGAGCCGTCTCACCAATCACACGGATTTGCACGACACACAGAAGACCGCCCTTCTGCGGAGGAAGCGCCGGAGATCTCTCGCACATGAAGGAAAATCTGAGTCATCGCTCACGTCCAATAAATCAGATCGGGGTCCAAGCACATGCCCGCCGTTACGCCGAAGAATGCGCCGCGATCGCATGTGAGGATCCTGTTCTCAAAGCGACCCGCTGCGCCGCTGGATTCCAAACCAGATTCCTCGAATGAGACGATGACTAAAGGAGACGATGGAGGATTCCATCGCGGTTTGAGACACGACTACTTTGACATGAATTCACAAATGAAAAAAAATGAAAAAGTCCTCAAATGTCAAAAACAACTCATCAAGTCTTCAGCGTCTGATCATCCGGCTAGTTGTTGTTATATATATATATATATATATATATATATATATATATATATATATATATATATATATATATATGTATATATAAATACATATATACGTATACATATATATATAAATATATATATATTTTTATATATATAAATATATTTATATAAATATATATTTATAAATATATATATATATATATATAAATATATATATATATATATATATATATATATATATATGTAGCTGATGACATGAAGGACTCAGTACTAGACCTCTTGCCCTCACTTGTTAAACACTAACTATCTTTATAAGTCGATATGAAGACCACACATGTCACGTGACCACGCGGGTCACTGTTACTACAGTTGTTTTGCTTTGTTTATTTGTGTTGGTCGTCTTTATTTTATTTTCCCTCCGCTGTTAAAGGTCGTAAGTTGATTTCCTTTTTCTATCTGGAAAACAAGGGCAGCTTTTTCCGCTCGGCCGCTGCTGTGCGTCGTTAAGCGTGCGCACGGACGACATGAATCATGTGTTTGATACCGGGGAGCAGTCGACTCTTCCCTCTCCACTTATTGAAAACAGGCCCTCGGGTGCAGCGAGGGGACGTTCATCTTCACGTGGAACCGAGTGTGAAGTCCTGCAGATCGAGACGGATCATAACCAATTCAGTTAAAATAAAAATACATTTTTAATTCATATAATTGCTTTATCTGAGGAGGCCGAAATAATTATACATTAAAATAATACAATATATATATATATATATATTTTTACATTTATGAGTTTACATGATCAGCTTCGTCCCCTGCAAACACATTTTAATCTTGTAAATTGCCAACATTTTATCTAATTTCATCCCCGTTAAGTTCTCCTTATACTCTCCACTTTAATGGAGTTGTTATGAAATCAGAGGTCCAATCTGGCCTCCTGTCTCACCTGGTGAAGTTCAGGCCGCTCGTCTCTCTTTTTCGGGAACGAGATGGTCTAAAGCTCATTTTCCAGATTTTTTAATAAGTGGACATACAATATTAAATGTGTGTTACTTTACAATAAACCTGTGACCCAGTATCGTCGGTTCTGTCCAGGTCCGATGTAATCTATCTATTCAGCTTCAAGACCTTTCTCCATTTCTTTTGATCCTTCGTCATCGTGGAGGTGTCGACTAGCTGATACACAAATTATCATTTTAAGATTTTATATTGGGAGGATATCGAACACCCTTCGAAGAACCCGATCATTTCGGTTCTGCATGATTAAGACGTGAAAGCTCAGCGGGGTGGGACTTCAAGTGGTGAACCCCCCCCCCCCAGAGAGGGAATGAGGTCATGTTGTTCAGGAACCGGCTCATCTGTCAGGACAATGGGCCACTCGCCACTTCACAGGGTGCAGTGCAGGGTTGCTCCAATCAAGATGCCTGGGAATCAATGCCCATGGTTTTCTTTTTTATTTCCTCAAGGAGTCAAATTGGGTATAGCTGACCATCTGATACCACCGAGCGGCTTCCGTCCTTGGCGAACGCTGATGGGAAGCTGACAAAGAAAAAGCTCACGCCCGAAAAGTGACCCCGCTCTTTCCTACTGTAACAATAAAGCGTGCAGCTCATTATGCATTAAGACACCGATGATAAAAACTTCACTTTCAATAAAAAGAAGGAAAAAAACCGGCCAGTTTCAATTAGAACTATTTGAAAAAGTAGCTTTGTGAGAACCTCGTTGGATCCTCTGTGTTTCTGGTCCATGCAGGCCTTTTATTTACAGGCCCCTGTATGAGGGAACTCAGAGCACTGTACCTCCACCACACTCTAGTTCTGTTATGGTTATAATACATCACGTCGACATAGTTTCACTTTGCGTCACAATGCGTGCAGTGATAGATGACCACTGGATTCAAGACTCCCAAGGTTCGTGAGAAATTAATTAACGCCGCACACGTTGTAAACCTCCACCAGTCAAGATTATAGTCCACGTCCATTTTGTCCTTTGAGACTTTGGTGAGACATTGGTGTGTCTTTGGTGAGTCTTTGGTGAGACATTGGTGTGTCTTTGGTGAGACTTTGGTGAGACATTGGTGTGTCTTTGGTGAGACATTGGTGTGTCTTTGGTGAGTCTTTGGTGAGACATTGGTGTGTCTTTGGTGAGACTTTGGTGAGACATTGGTGTGTCTTTGGTGAGACATTGGTGTGTCTTTGGTGAGTCTTTGGTGAGACATTGGTGTGTCTTTGGTGAGACTTTGGTGAGACATTGGTGTGTCTTTGGTGAGACATTGGTGTGACATTGGTGTGTCTTTGGTGTGTCTTTGGTGAGACATTGGTGTGTCTTTGGTGTGTCTTTGGTGAGACATTGGTGTGTCTTTGGTGAGACATTGGTGTGTCTTTGGTGTGTCTTTGGTGAGACATTGGTGTGTCTTTGGTGAGACATCGGTGTGTCTTTGGTGAGACTTTGGTGAGACATTGGTGTGTCTTTGGTGAGACATTGGTGTGACATTGGTGTGTCTTTGGTGAGACATTGGTGTGTCTTTGGTGAGACTTTGGTGTGTCTTTGGTGAGACATTGGTGTGTCTTTGGTGAGACTTTGGTGTGTCTTTGGTGAGACATTGGTGTGTCTTTGGTGAGATTTTGGTGTGTCTTTGGTGAGACATTGGTGTGTCTTTGGTGAGACATTGGTGTGTCTTTGGTGAGACATTGGTATGTTTTTGGTGAGACTTTGGTGTGTCTTTGGTGAGACATTGGTGTGACATTGGTGTGTCTTTGGTGAGACATTGGTGTGTCTTTGGTGAGACTTTGGTGTGTCTTTGGTAACGTAAGTGGCAGCGGCAGTGTAAGCGGCAGCGGTAGCATTAGCGGAAGCGGTAGCATTAGCGGCAGTGGTAGCAATAGCGTGAGCGGCAGTATAAGTGGCAGTGGTAGCAATAGCAAGACTTTCCAGGAATATCTCAAATAAATCAGTTTTCAATTTTCCATGTCCACCTTCCAAATATTCCCTCCAAAGTTTAACACCTTTTTTTCCCCCGGGTTTGTTTATTGTACTTTTCCCCGGCAACAACAGAATCATCCGTTTACGCACCTCCCACCCCCCCCCCCCTCCATGCTCTCATCCTCCACGAGCGTTTCCAATACATTCTCAACAACACTCTCTGAGTAATTGTCGTGGTTAACGCAGCGAGGCCAAATTATCGAGCGAGATTGGATGATGGAAGACAAACGGCGAAAAAGAGGAGACATGAAAGGAGGGTCACAAAGTCAGAAAAATCTTGTTTTGATTGCAGTTATTAGAAAATGGACGTGCCCAAAAGACAGTCTTCCTCAGCAATTTCTCACTTTGCAGCTACGGAAGCTGCAGTGACTCAATCCAGGGAGCAAAACTGCAGCGTCAACAGGGCCGTACACATGGCGACATGACAGTGAGTGTGTGTGTGTGTGTGTGTGTGCGTGTGTTGATGCAACAGCCACGTCGGCCTGCGACGGTGTTCATACACGAAACAATAACCACAAGTGTTTTTTGAGGCGTGTCTTTATGCTGGCAACACAACGTCTGTTTAAATGTCAAAAGCATACCCTAATCCCAATGTTGACCCTAGCGACAACAGCATTCGTTCCAGCGGTTGGCTGGAACACGTCTGAGGAACCCAAAACTCGGATTTGGATCCCCATGCACCTGAAAAAAAGAAAGAAGAAAAAAGCCCCAAATTCCGCAGATTTAACCGCATTTAATACTGAACACACAGGAAAGAATTCGGGGGTCAAAACAATAGCGATCAGAAGGCCGAGCGCTCCTGAGTCATTCAGACGGACCTAATTGAAGCCACATTCCTCCCGAGGCTGGAATTCCAGAACACACACACACACACACACACACACACGCGCGCTCGGCAGAATAACACACACCTACGAGCGTCGCTGCAGGCGTCACCTCGAGGAGTTCCTCATGTCTTCCCAGACGTCTCTGTGAGGATGCGCTCGCTTCTCCACCGTTGCTTGTATAGCGGTACGTGAAAGCGCACGGCGAAGGCTTCTTGTAAAAAAACAAACATTAAATTCTAAAATCCTCAGCGCAACTAGGAAGCCATGGTTGATTCATCTGAGACCGACAGTCACGTGGCAACATTTCCGTGAGGTTTTGACTGACCTGCAGGCTGCCGAGCAGGAAGTAGAGGTTGTAGAGCAGGAAGTAGAGGTTGTAGAGCAGGATGTAGAGATTGTAGAGCAGGAAGTAGAGGTTGTAGAGCAGGACGTAGAGGTTGTAGAGCATGATGTAGAGGTTGTAGAGCAGGAAGTAGAGTGTGTAGAGCAGGATGTAGAGGTTGTAGAGCAGGACGTAGAGGTTGTAGAGCAGGATGTAGAGATTGTAGAGCAGGAAGTAGAGATTGTAGAGCAGGAAGTAGAGGTTGTAGAGCAGGATGTAGAGGTTGTAGAGCAGGAAGTAGAGGTTGTAGAGCAGGACGTAGAGGTTGTAGAGCAGGATGTAGAGATTGTAGAGCAGGAAGTAGAGGTTGTAGAGCAGGACGTAGAGGTTGTAGAGCAGGACGTAGAGGTTGTAGAGCAGGATGTAGAGGTTGTAGAGCAGGACGTAGAGGTTGTAGAGCAGGAAGTAGAGGTTGTAGAGCAGGAAGTAGAGGTTGTAGAGCAGGATGTAGAGGTTGTAGAGCAGGACGTAGAGGTTGTAGAGCAGGAAGTAGAGGTTGTAGAGCAGGATGTAGAGGTTATAGAGCAGGATGTAGAGGTTGGAGAGCAGGATGTAGAGGTTGTAGAGCAGGAAGTAGAGGTTGTAGAGCAGGAAGTAGAGGTTTTAGAGCAGGAAGTAGAGTGTGTAGAGCAGGATGTAGAGGTTGTAGAGCAGGAGGTAGAGGTTGTAGAGCAGGAAGTAGAGGTTGTAGAGCAGGATGTAGAGGTTGTAGAGCAGGACGTAGAGGTTGTAGAGCAGGACGTAGAGGTTGTAGAGCAGGAAGTAGAGGTTGTAGAGCAGGACGTAGAGGTTGTAGAGCAGGATGTAGAGATTGTAGAGCAGGAAGTAGAGGTTGTAGAGCAGGACGTAGAGGTTGTAGAGCAGGATGTAGAGGTTGTAGAGCAGGACGTAGAGGTTGTAGAGCAGGATGTAGAGGTTGTAGAGCAGGACGTAGAGGTTGTAGAGCAGGATGTAGAGGTTATAGAGCAGGATGTAGAGGTTGGAGAGCAGGATGTAGAGGTTGTAGAGCAGGAAGTAGAGGTTGTAGAGCAGGAAGTAGAGGTTTTAGAGCAGGAAGTAGAGTGTGTAGAGCAGGATTTAGAGGTTGTAGAGCAGGAGGTAGAGGTTGTAGAGCAGGAAGTAGAGGTTTTAGAGCAGGAAGTAGAGGTTATAGAGCAGGATGTAGAGGTTGTAGAGCAGGATGTAGAGGTTGTAGAGCAGGATGTAGAGGTTGTAGAGGAGGAAGTAGAGGTTTTAGAGCAGGAAGTAGAGGTTTTAGAGCAGGAAGTAGAGTGTGTAGAGCAGGATGTAGAGGTTGTAGAGGAGGAAGTAGAGGTTTTAGAGCAGGAAATAGAGGTTATAGAGCAGGATGTAGAGGTTGGAGAGCAGGATGTAGAGGTTGTAGAGCAGGAAGTAGAGGTTGTAGAGCAGGAAGTAGAGGTTTTAGAGCAGGAAGTAGAGTGTGTAGAGCAGGATGTAGAGGTTGTAGAGCAGGAGGTAGAGGTTGTAGAGCAGGAAGTAGAGGTTTTAGAGCAGGAAGTAGAGTGTGTAGAGCAGGATGTAGAGGTTGTAGAGGAGGAAGTAGAGGTTTTAGAGCAGGAAGTAGAGGTTGTAGAGCAGGACGTAGAGGTTGTAAAAAGACTGTTGTGGACACTTGTGGACGCTTACCAACATGTGTGATATATAGATTCCAGTGTTTTACAATCTTTGTAAAAGAAATTATCACATAATAATTTTCAGAAGCATCGACACTCATTGAACTCGAGCTTGTTGTTTCCACTCCCCGTCTGCAGGTGGAGATTTACATTTTTAAAACCGCTTTCGTAATCGGATGGACAGAAGCAGCTGAGACTCCACTGGAGTGTGGTCTGTCTGTGTGTGTGTCTTTTTTTTAACAAGAGGGCTTTTAACATGCTGTCTGCCATGTAATTAGTGTATATGGACAACCAGCTCCCAGCAGGCAGTTTTAAACACTTTCCATGGCTGCACCACTTGCAGGCCAAGAAGCACTTGCAGGAAAAAAAAAATGTCTCCCCCCCCCCCCAAAAAAGGAAAAAACAAGTAAAGCAACGTTTTGCAACGCTTTGCAACGCGTCGGCGAGCAAACGAGAAGAAAAAAAAAGAAAAAAAGTGCTCCAATATCCACGTAGAATCTGAGCTGCAGCTGTATTCTAATGGCTTAATTTGAAATGCACATCACAGGTGGACAAAATCAAGCGGTTTAAATATCTCATGCTCGAAAAAAAAAAAAAACCTTTTTTCTACTCAGCTGGAATTCCAATACGACTGATAAAAATATTTGATAACATGTGGCTTTAAAAAAGGAACCCAAGCTGACCCTGAGAAAGAAACAACCACAGTTCCTTCTGCACTAAAGAGCTCTAAATATGGGGGGCTGGAGGGGGGGATGGAAACATTATTGCAGATGTCTGTGAGAGCATGTACGTTAAAGCGTACGTGAGAGAGACGGAGACGCGGAGGGCATCTGGATGTGATCAGCGCTTCCCAGCGAGCCTCCGGGTTGTGTGGTCGTACGGCGAGCAGCAGCTTCGATGCTTCGCGACATTCGGGCCCTCTGTGGGGGGGGCGGGGGGACTTCACGTTACGCGAGGAGCTCGTGGATCAACGCTCGTGTTGAGAGAATGAAAACAGGAGGTGAGAAGATGACGGCGAGAGCGCCGCCCTCGGAAGCGATGACTCCCGGCGTCGGTCGGATAGACGTGAGAGAGGAGGGTAAAAAATCTAAATTGAAAACGGTCCTGGGGGGGGGGGGGACATATTTGTGGGGGGAAGTAGCTCGTCTTCTCGAGATGAAATTACAGAGTTCCACTTGCAGACAGACGCAGGAGCGCCAGGATCCGGGACTCAAGGCGCGGGTGTGCGTGGACCGCCCGCCGTCTCCCGCTCGCTAATGTGTGGCGTGGGAAGGGGGGTTTGGGGGGGGGGGGGGGGGGGGGGCGGGGGCGGGGGGGAACACATGGCGGCAACGCGCCTTGGCTCGCACGCACGAATGTATGAAAGCAGAAGAAAACAGACACGCACAAAACGGATGCCGACTCGCTGGCCTCTTCCTGCGATCGGCGTCTGCATGCCTGCGTGTGTGTGTGTGTGTGTGTGTGCATGCGTGCGTGCATGTGTGTGTGTGTGTGTGTGTCGGCAAGCGGCTGCTGTATTTCATTCCAACACATTTCATCTGCCGTGGCCCCTAAGAACCGGCCCTCGTCCACCGGAGCTACAGATGTATGCTAACTAGTAGCAGAGCTCTCTCACGCTCTCTCTCCCCCTCTTAAGGAGGTTCTTTTGGGCCGCGGCCCACCGCCCAGAATGCCGCCGTCCATACCAGACGAATATATCACCCCCGTTCGGAAAGAATGAACACGGCTCTTCCTAATGCGTTCCCAATGGGCGCAGGTATGTGTCTCGGACTCGGAGGACAAACAGCTGATCCCCCAAACTCAGGGAAGAAAAGTCAGAATGAAAACAAAGAGAGTGACTTTCCCATCGTCCCCCGAGACGCCGTCCGACCAAAGTTTCCCTCTTGGGGGAAATTGAAAGCCTTTTTTCCCCCTGGGACGGTCCAAAGTAGTGGCCTCCGTCGGGGTCAGTGCTGTTTGTTCCTTTAGCGGTTACCGGGCCGGCTCGGTGGTCCTCTGATTAGAGCCCAGCTGAGATCGGACAGCGGGGCATCCGGCAAGAAGACATGAGGGCCACTCCGGAGCCCCTTAAAAAACATGCCTTTTAATTATTTGTGTAAGTGAACAAGTGAGTGGAAACTATGCCGAGTCCAGCCCCCCCCCTCCCCTCTGTGGTGGGGGGGGGGGGGGCGGAGCCTGTTAGCTTGTGCCACGGCGACGGGGGCGCGATGCATTTACATGTCGAGAGGTTGACGTGTTAATTGGCCGGGTCTGGTGCAGGTGAACTCATGCATTCATTATTCACGCATATATATATATATTATGTCTGATCTCTTGAGGTGAACGATTATGACCTTCATCAAACTTTATTGCTTTTTTACTGCCCTCGCATCTCCTCAATAAAAACAGCAAAGTGGAAACAAGACGCCGCATCGCCATGCAAATAAAATAACAACGTTTCTTCTCCGTTTGTTTATATATTTTTTAGAGAACAAGTAGGGAGGTTCGGAGCGTCCTGAAATGTCAGCGGGAAGAAAGATTTTTGTTCCAAAACAGAAAATGAGCCAAAAAAAGGGTCTGGAAGTCTGCAGAGGACTGGGGCTCCGCACACAGCCCGCCCCCGAAAGGTTTGATTGACGGGCGGATGTCATGATTCTATTGGTCGGTACGAGCTTACGCAAGCGCACAGAAAGAAAAGATATTTTGACGTAAAAAAGGGGCGCTTTACCTCTAGAGGGGCGCTCTACCTCTAGAGGGGCGCTCTACCCCCAGAGGGGCGCTTTACCTCCAGAGGGGCGCTATACCCCCAGAGGGGCGCTTTACCTCTAGAGGGGCGCTCTACCCCCAGAGGGGCGCTCTACCCCCAGAGGGGCGCTTTACCTCTAGAGGGGCGCTCTACCTCCAGAGGGGCGCTTTACCTCCAGAGGGGCGCTTTACCCCCAGAGGGGCGCTCTACCTCCAGAGGAGCGCTCTACCTCTAGAGGGGCGCTCTACCCCCAGAGGGGCGCTCTACCTCCAGAGGAGCGCTCTACCTCTAGAGGGGCGCTCTACCCCCAGAGGGGCGCTTTACCTCTAGAGGGGCGCTCTACCCCCAGAGGGGCGCTTTACCTCCAGAGGGGCGCTTTACCCCCAGAGGGGCGCTTTACCTCCAGAGGGGCGCTTTACCCCCAGAGGGGCGCTCTACCTCCAGAGGGGCGCTCTACCTCTAGAGGGGCGCTCTATCCCCAGAGGGGCGCTTTACCTCTAGAGGGGCGCTCTACCTCCAGAGGGGCGCTTTACCTCCAGAGGGGCGCTTTACCTCCAGAGGGGCGCTTTACCCCCAGAGGGGCGCTCTACCTCCAGAGGAGCGCTCTACCTCCAAAGGAGCGCTCTACCTCCAGAGGAGCACTTTACCTCTAGAGGGGCGCTCTACCTCCAGAGGGGCGCTTTACCTCCAGAGGGGCGCTTTACCTCCAGAGGGGCGTTTTACCCCCAGAGGGGCGCTCTACCTCCAGAGGGGCGCTCTACCCCCAGAGGGGTGCTCTACCCCCAGAGGGGCGCTTTACCTCGAGAGGGGCGCTCTACCTCCAGAGGGGCGCTTTACCTCCAGAGGGGCGCTTTACCTCCAGAGGGGCGCTTTACCCCCAGAGGGGCGCTCTACCTCCAGAGGAGCGCTCTACCTCCAAAGGAGCGCTCTACCTCCAGAGGGGCGCTCTACCCCCAGAGGGGTGCTCTACCCCCAGAGGAGCGCTTTACCTCCAGAGGGGCGCTTTACCTCCAGAGGGGCGCTTTACCCCCAGAGGGGCGCTCTACCTCCAGAGGAGCGCTCTACCTCCAAAGGAGCGCTCTACCTCCAGAGGGGCGCTCTACCCCCAGAGGGGCGCTCTACCCCCAGAGGAGCGCTTTACCTCCAGAGGGGCGCTTTACCTCCAGAGGGGCGCTTTACCTCCAGAGGGCGCTCTACCTCCAGAGGGGCGCTCTACCTCCAGAGGGGCGCTTTACCACCGCTTCCTTCTTTCCTCCTTGTCGCTTCCTTCTTCCCTCCTTGCCGCTTCCTTCTTCCCTCCTTTTCGCTTCCTTCTTCCCTCCCTTCTTCCCTCCTTGCCGCTTCCTTCTTCCCTCCTTGCCGCTTCCTTCTTCCCTCCTTGTCGCTTCCTTCTTCCCTCCCTTCTTCCCTCCTTGCTGCTTCCTTATTCCCTCCTCTGCGCTTCCTCTGCGCTTCCTTCTTCCCTTCCTTCTTCCCTCCTTGCCGCTTCCTTCTTCCCTCCTCGCCGCATGGCGAGCGCATGACCTGTCCATCACCCCCCCCTCGCCACCTTTCTTTTCCCCTTTCGCCACCTCCTTTTTCCACGCTCCCCGTCTTCCCTTCCAGCTTCCCTCGCTTTACCCCTTTCCTCACCTCGGTATATATCTTCACCGCGAACTCTGTCCCCGGTCAGCCTCTCATTACTTCTACCCACCAGAATGTGGACCGGCTCCACTTCATGCGAACAGAGAACCACAACGTTCGTGTTCGGCTTGGACAGCGGCCAGAGCTCCAGAGGCTCCTCCAGCCCGTTGCACCAGCATCTCCACTTTCTGGACCAAACGCAGAGAGAGGTGACTACTTTCTTTTGAATCCAGAAGAAACTTTTTTCTTTTTTTTAGGAGACATCGACCCTTTTAAAATCCATTGTTCACAATTCATCCCATTAACCGAGTGAGATTGAAAGGTCTGGTAAGGTCCAGGTTGAGAGTATTTTAGTGAGGACTGCAGTCACCACCTTTTTTACCAGTTATCACAATTATCATTTAGTATCAAGTTATTTATTTATTATACGTATTTTGAGGCTGCTGGTAGACCGGCTCACATTCCCCGGTAGCTAATAGATCCACGGTGTTCATGTCTAAGATGCTTTCGTAACCTTGACCACACAACGTCAATGCCTGACCCAACCTGATGTCACAGAAATACCCAAAATGCATCTGGCCGACACACAAATTTAACCGTACACATAAATATGCTTTGATACGTAGTATCAACAGAGAGAAGTACTACTTAAGGCGGGCGGGTCCAATAAACAACACAACGTTCACCCCGGAGACCAGTGTTCCTGTCTCAGAGTGCTGTTGAGGGTATTGTGAAGTGACGTTAGTGACATTTTTATAATGTATTTTACTGAGTTCATTATAGTATATTTTAAGCCCAACCGTGATGTTTTTTTCCAAAAGCTAATTAAGTGTTTTTTTTTTTTTTGTTGCCTTAACTTAACGTTAAATGATGTCCATGTTGGGCCACTTCATTTTACACGATACGAGGGTTACCGTCTAGACACCACATTGTTATCTGGTGTTCGGTAGCCGGTAACTTAGCTCCAGGTATGCTAGCCTGTCTGTGTGCACCTGTAGCTTAGCACTGCTAATGTGATGCTAGCTCTGTCCGTGTTAGCTAATCTGGATTCTTGGTAGTTTAGCCCAACTAATGTTAGTCTGCCTTATCTTAGTCTGCCTTGGATCATTATGCTAGCCAATGGATGCCAACCTATGGATTGGTTGTCAATTTCTCAAATTGGCCACCATTCCTGTCGAGCCCTGGTTATGTTAGCTTAGTGTAAAATGTGCTAATTGCCCCGTTAGCTCAAATTAGTTTGATTGTCGCAATTAATTTGACGATTGTTCAAGCTCAGTAGTTGTTTGACCAACACTTTGGTACACTATTCAGTAAAGAGTGTACCGGCATCGGACGGGTGTCTGGATCGGCGGATCAGGACATAATCAATAAGCAAAATAATCATTAAAAAAACTATCTTTAAATGTTTCTACGCCGACAGCTGCAAATGATCTCAAACGTGTTACATGTCCAGTGACTCTCACATATCTCAACAGATCAATGAATGGCTGTAACCATCAGCAGAAATCATTTAATTATTCCGTCGGTGTGCTTTTATTTGCCCCGGTGACTATACCAACAAGGTATTTTCTGCTCTTGCCAAGAAATACATAACAGTGAATTAAAAAGAACATTTCAACAACAAATCAAGTCCAATGGACAGGAAGAGCTTACAGGCTACATAAAAAATAATGTTTTTTTACCGTTGTGTCTTATTTGCTTGTCCGACAATTAAAATCAACCCAACTGGGCCAAATAATTGAGTCCAGCCCCGAGTGAGCGAGTGAGAGCCAAATTGATTTAAACACTTGAAACAGCCGTAACCATTGAACCAGTGAGAATAAACAAAAGGCAAGGATGCAATTAACATTCTTAAAAAGGGTGCCCTTTCTAAGAATTACTCTACACAACAACGTCTCTGTGGCCAAACAAGCAAATCTAATAAGTTATTTATAATGACGCTCGCTTCTTGCCCGCTGTGCTCCTCCGCTTTGTTCTACTGGGAAAAGCTTTACTACTTGGTTGTGAGTTCAAAGTCATGGCAGTGCATGTTCCATGTAGACGGGACAAGAAAAAGTGAAGTGTACCCTTTGTTACGACTTTGATTTTTCCTCCGCTTGTTGCCTTTAAAGTCATAAAAGAGAAGAAGACCCTGCAAGTGAGGTCCTGGTTGTTCCGCACCTTTACGTCCCATCGAAGCGTCTGTAATGTTTTAATGATAAACAATCAAATAATGATAGAATAGTTCCCAGTGATTATCAGTTAGTATTTCTGCTTGAATGCCCATTAAATCAATAAAACGCCAGTAAAGGCCTCTGGTGGTAGAAACTTGGACTTCTAAAAGTTAAACTGCACAACTTAGAGGCAATGCTCACGTCTTATTATTGTTTTGATTCATCCCTAAGTTTTTAGGTTTCATGCATAACTCTTGTGAAGTTATTATTTATTATCCAATTAACCGTTTAAATGATTGTTAAACAATCGCTAGCTGCAGTTTGAAGTCTAGTCTATTAGCTAAAGGATCAAATCTGGATAAGTTTCATCTATGGAACCACCCGCCAAGGTCATAGTGCCTGTAAAAGGTAATGTAAATCTACTGTACGTCATCCAATCCTGATGAGTCAAGTTACAATGACAAGAAAACCTTGATTATTAATATTTCCTTTAACACAAAGACATGTCTACAAGGTCGGTCCCTCGTGGGAACCGGCACGTTGTCGTAAAGCCACATTCGTTCCCCGTGCTCCGTTTCCTTAAATTGTATAAATGTGCCGCTGAATGCACACAACATGCACGTTATTCTTATTAAGCTTTTTAGAATAACGTGCACAGATTTGTCGAGAGCCGCAACGTTCACACGTTTTAATGATTTCACGAGGACAGAAAGGCAAAGCGTCTATAAACGGATCACGATTTATACGGCGAGCATTCCTCATTAAAGTCTTCACGGTCCCGCTTTGAGGTGTTATGCTCATACGTTCACAAGGTTTCTGTTTTCATAAAGGTTAATATGCACATTAAATAAGGGCACTCGGCACTCGTTTGGAATATTTTGTACCGCGGATGAATAAGTGTGCAAGCGGAGACCGGCTAATGTGCGGATAATGTGTTGGGGGGGTGATTGGGGTGATTGAGCGAATGTGGGAAAATATCATGGAAAATATTAGCAAATCGGAAAATGTTACAGGTAGTTGGAATACGAGAGATATTGTAACAATATAATGCATTCTGAGCTTGTGATGACAAATCTTCCAGAACAACATGAAATCTCACCCTTTTCGTTCTCGTGTGCTTGACACACACACACACACACACACACACACACACACACAGACCAGTGCGTGGTGAGGATTGTTTCACTAATGAGTTGGTTTGGCTGCAGTTGAGTTATGGGCATGAGCGCATTGGTGGGACCTCACCCCAGTGCAGCCTGGGAGAGTGTACTGAGTGCACCTAACGCCGCGGGCTGCCAAGGTCCTGTTCTGGCTGATTTATGGCTCTGCAGCATGCCGACGTGCCGGAGGTGAGACGGGTTTGCAGACGGTTACCGTGACCACGAGCGGTTTGCAGGACATAGTCACTGTCATAGTCCTTTTACTTCAAGTTGAGGCTGCAATTTGAATTCAGTTCAGAAACTAAAATTACGCTGCA
This sequence comes from Cyclopterus lumpus, assembly GCF_009769545.1. Taxonomy (NCBI): domain Eukaryota; kingdom Metazoa; phylum Chordata; class Actinopteri; order Perciformes; family Cyclopteridae; genus Cyclopterus; species Cyclopterus lumpus. The sequence continues at coordinate 17,128,267 of NC_046984.1, read as the reverse complement.
GCTATTATACATATTTTTCATATTTGGAGCCGGGGTGATAACTAAGAGCCACTAATGCTAGAAGATGTGCCGTCAACTCCCATCACGAAAAGGAAAACTTCATATTGTACATGTATCTTTCGATACAATGGCTAATTACTTACAATGGTTAATCACCTGACCTTGATTGGTTGATGTTAGACATTGACCTTGAACGGGCAGTGACCTTGATTGGTTGAGGTTTGGCATTGACCGTAAAAGGGCATTGACCTTGATTGGTTGAGGTAAGGCAATGACCACAAACGATGTAGGTTAGGCATCAACCTTGAATTCCTGAAGTTAGGCATTGACCTTAAAAGGGCGTTGTCCTCGATCGGTCGAGGCCAGTCATTGACCTCGATCCGTTGAGGTCAGTCATTGACCTCGATCGGTCGAGGTCAGTCATTGACCTTGATTGGTAGAATTCAGTCATTGACCTGGATCGGTTGAGGTCAGTCATTGACCTGGATCGGTCGAGGCCGGTCATTGACCTGGATCGGTCGAGGTCGCTCATTGACCTGGATCGGTCGAGGTCGCTCATTGACCTGGATCGGTCGAGGCCGGTCATTGACCTGGATCGGTCGAGGTCGCTCATTGACCTGGATCGGTCGAGGCCGGTCATTGACCTGGATCCGTCGAGGTCGGTCATTGACCTGGATCGGTCGAGGTCGCTCATTGACCTGGATCGGTCGAGGCCGGTCATTAACCTCGATCGGTCGAGGTCGGTCATTGACCTTGATTGGTAGAATTCAGTCATTGACCTGGATCGGTTGAGGTCAGTCATTGACCTGGATCGGTCGAGGTCAGTCATTGACCTGGATCGGTCGAGGTCGCTCATTGACCTGGATCGGTCGAGGTCAGTCATTGACCTGGATCGGTCGAGGTCAGTCATTGACCTGGATCGGTCGAGGTCGGTCATTGACCTGGATCGGTCGAGGTCAGTCATTGACCTGGATCGGTCGAGGTCGCTCATTGACCTGGATCGGTCGAGGTCGCTCATTGACCTGGATCGGTCGAGGTCAGTCATTGACCTGGATCGGTCGAGGTCGCTCATTGACCTGGATCGGTCGAGGTCGCTCATTGACCTGGATCGGTCGAGGTCAGTCATTGACCTGGATCGGTCGAGGTCGGTCATTGACCTGGATCGGTCGAGGCCGGTCATTGACCTGGATCCGTGGAGGTCGGTCATTGACCTCGATCCGTCGAGGTCGGTCATTGACCTCGATCCGTCGAGGTCTGTCATTGACCTCGATCCGTCGAGGTCGGTCATTGACCTGGATCCGTCGAGGTCGGTCATTGACCTCGATCCGTCGAGGTCTGTCATTGACCACGATCCGTCGAGGCCGGTCATTGACCTCGATCGGTCGAGGTCGGTCATTGACCTCGATCCGTCGAGGTCGGTCATTGACCTCGATCCGTCGAGGTCAGTCATTGACCTTGATCGGTTGAAGTTAGTCAAAACCCTCTCACGATACGGGTCCATTCATATCTTGATAACGATATACAGCACACTATAAATAAATAGTCTCAATAACCACATGGCTGTGTCGTACGGTGTATTTTCTCATTTAATAAAAAAACTTTTGTGTAAAATAATCAGATTTCCTGAGAGAGTTGAGTTTGTGTGTGCATATTAATCAATTTAGAAGACTTTCAGTAATTGTGTAACTTAGACAACACCTGACTGCATGTTAGTGTGCAAAGGCCACAGCGGAGTCAGAGAGAGACGAAGACCCACGGAGAGCAAGTCGAGGTGGAGTAAGGCGGGTGAGTAATTACCTGCAGCTGCTGCGCTTACTGTAGTTGGGGGGGGGGGGTATAAATCTGTAACCACATCAGAAATTATCCATAAAATTTACAGCTTAGGAAAACCATGTGTGTGGCTCTTTAACACTCCTTAGCCCTCCTGTTAAGTTTGTTTCTTAAGTGCAGCAATGATGTTCAGGTCAATGTGACCCCGTGCACGTTGAATCATCCAAAAGTTGTCCGAAACCAATAGATCCTAATAAATATAATTTGTACCTCATCACCATTAGTAATAATTAAATCAGTCTTTAGTGGAATGGAGTTATTCATCCCTCCTTAGATCAGAGTTCTATTTGGATAACTCACTCGTTTTCATGATGAATACATGTTAAAACTATTGTTTAGGTACGTTGGAAAAATCTAGATATAAATTGCATTAGTCTACCATAACGTGTATTTTCACCAAAATGTTATTAGCATTTTTAAACTTTTTTTTTTTTCATGGGGTGATAAATAAAGATGAGACACCTGTGCTGTTCAGGGTCATATTGACCCACTCATTCAGAATCAAGCCAAATGAGTCATAAGGATTTGTATTGAATGTAAACTTTATTTAAGTTTAAGATACATCGATTATATTATAAAAGATGACCAAAGGCCAGCGCACAGTCGTTCTCTTGGTGCAGTCGTATGTATCTGCAGAGTGTACTGTTGGGAGGACTTCTAATCAACCCTTTTGGATGTTTTATTTTTTACGCTGGTTACACAAAAAAAGATAAGCAGAAGAAGTTTTATACGTAAAAAGTATATTTCAAACTTTGAAACGGGTCAATTTAACCCACAACATAGCCGTCTTTTACGCCGCCACGGTAAAAGAGACCCGCTGGCCCAAAAAAACTACCAGCCGGCATCGCAACACTCCAAAACAGGTAAATAAAGTAGTGGAAAAAGCAATGCCCTGAGCAGCCAATCCACCACTTTAACACAAATATATAAATGCACGAATGAGGCAGAGGCTGTAAAAGAGAAAAGCAAGAACAAACTTTCCTTACCAGGACTGGAACCATTAACACATCTGAGATCAATTAATCCGTCTGACCATTCATTCACTTCTCAAAAAGGTGCTGCTGAACTCTGCGTGCACGTTGCTGCATGCGTCTGTATCGGTGTCAGAGATGTCAAATATATGTAAAAACTATCCTGCGGCTGTTACCATCAATAAAACTAAAATAAAATAACTAAATAGAAGGAGTCTCTATATGTTCGTCAATTCTCTTCACAAATATTCATCCGATCAACTTCACACTTGGTGGGTGTTTTTAATGAGGAACAAATGAAGAACAGTGTCAAATTATGAGCTCGTAAGATCTATTAATAGGTGTTATATAGACACTGGGGCTGCACGGTATGCGATATTATGTAAATTTCTTTATTGCGATATGAACAGATCCGTGCCGCCCTGCAGTGAGGGTTCAACGGGTCCACAGCCTCTGGAAGCAACAAGGTCCTCCAGGAAGCTGCAGACAGCACCCATTACGAAAAGATGTAAAGATGTATACGGTTCATCATGTCGACCTGTCGATCACCGTGTAGCTCCGCCCCTAAAGCATCCCCTGCTTTATGGTCTGTTTGACTCTAAATGACCATAATTTACTAAATGAACTTCACGCTGTATTGAAGAAGACTTGAAACTAGAGATTGAGACCAAAAACTAATGTTTACAATGTTTACTGAGGGAATACATCAAGAGAAGTAGAGTCATTTATATAGACTTCTATACAACCAGAGGAGTCGCCCCCTGGTGGTCAGGAGAGAGAATGCAGCTTTAACACATGAAGCATAGACTTCTATACAACCAGAGGAGTCGCCCCCTGGTGTTCAGGAGAGAGAATGCAGCTTTAACACATGAAGCATAGACTTCTATACAACCAGAGGAGTCGCCCCCTGGTGGTCAGGAGAGAGAATGCAGCTTTAGCACATGAAGCATAGACTTCTATACAACCAGAGGAGTCGCCCCCTGGTGGTCAGGAGAGAGATTGCAGCTTTAACACATGAAGCATATACTTCTATACAACCAGAGGAGTCGCCCCCTGGTGGTCAGGAGAGAGATTGCAGCTTTAACACATGAAGCATAGACTTCTATACAACCAGAGGAGTCGCCCCTACTTACTGTTACATCTCTGTCGATGTTATGCTGCGTTCACACCAAAAGCTTTACTCGCGTGTACTCCGACTATTTGTGGTTACTGTGTTAGCACGGCACCGGCTATGCGTCATTCGATTCATTCACGCCTTAGAGGGGGCGTGGCTTATCTCCGTGGCTTTACTTCGTGGAAACAGTTATCATTTCCGCCATCCACCACGGAAGAAATAACCACTATTTTTCTGCTTTATAATTGTTGTGGACATCCCACAAACATCGGAACATCTAACGCTCCCGTGTTTGGGTTCATAACATTAATATCATATATATATACATAACATCACCCGTAGGTTCACACAGCTTGGTGAAATTTCCCCGACTACGTCTGGATGACTGCCGCTTCCAGCGCTACTAGAGCAGCAGCAGCTAATGAGGCGAATATTTCTCTTAGCGCTATGCGTCATTTGCGAAGGCCAGCAAAAATGTGCTTTATTTGCATCCATTTGCGTCTGTGCATGGACTTTGCATGGAATCTACTACGTCATGGCGGGTGCATCGCTCGGGAAGAGCAGATTGTGACTTAATCCAGCAGTGGAAACGTGACTCTACTCGGGTTCTCAAATGAATTTAAAAAGTTTAAAAAAAGCTGATTCCACATGAACTAAAATGAATGACGCTCTCTTTACCAGGTCAGCGTTAGGGGTGTTGGGTGTAAATGTGGTTGGCTCTGTCCCTGGGATGATCCCAGTGAAAGCATTAAATGGCGTCAGTGGAACGGGAGGAGGCACTGAAGCTGTTTATTGTCACAGGTGGGGCAGAGTGTGCGATGCTGTTGAGGTTGTAGGCCCAGCTGGAGGAACCAGCAGTGTTCAGAATGAAGCCCCCATCCGGGCCGGGCCTGAGGGCCCTCTCCATGATCAAGTGGACATGTTTACATGCGACTCCTCACTGACAGAAGTTATTCACTGTTATTGTTGCTCCACTTTCTGAACGCCACTTTAAAATATGATAATAATAATAATAACCTGCATCAAAACGAGTTTAAGTACCAGATTTGGTCGCGTTACAATTTTTTTTAAACTTAAGTCTGAAGCCGGGATTTGCTTCGACAAAGTGGTGCTTTGAGCTAAATGCTAACATCAGCATGCTAACAATGACAATTCTAATATGTTTAGACATCTTAGCGTGTTAATACCAGGGGTTTCCCCTATCAGTCCGTCAGTCAACTAATTAGTAGTTTTGGTCGATTAGTAATTCTTTATGCTTTTTTTTCATGCTGAATGAGTTTCCCAAAAAAACTAATGAGCAGATCTGGTGAACACAAGACTTAAAAAGCGGCTTTGGTGCGATTCTTTGTGGTGAAAGTCAGTTTTCACAACACGAAGTTGAGCTGAGGCTGATCGTTTATTTTAAGTATTTGTTCATAATCCAAACATATTTGGCAAATCAAAATGTTGACCTGATGAAGAAAAAAAAGTTAAGAGCATCAATGTTCTTACAAATCTCCCTCCATAAATACCTGAACCGAAAGTCACAACAACGTTCTTCCGGCACGTCCATAGAAATAGAAAAGGAAGTGGAACGAGTTGCTGTGGGGACAACACACGATTTGAATGGAAATGTCCATTTTTTTTATTTATTAAATTCTGCGTGGGTTCATCTTGAGTAAATCCAGTAGTCTGAACATTTCTGCCAAACCTCATGGTGCTGCAGGAAAAAGGTCTCTAGGATTAATCAAAAATGTCATCAATCCAGTAGATATTTCAGTCTTCAGCCACTAAAGAGCTAATCAACAGATTCACCGACAGTGGAAACAACAGCTCTGGTGACAGAAAACCGTTAGCCGTCGGTTGCCATGTAGGTCAAAAGGGTCGTGGTTTTAAATCAAATGTCAAACTCTCCACCTCGTAACACGCGCAGTTACCTCTCGCTGTCATCCGGTGCAACTTTAAAAACAGAACAAGCTTTTAAAAACCCGCCGTGAACCAGGTTCACCGGTGACGCGGCGAGGGAAGCGGCCAGTGTTTACTGCGGTTTTAACTTCACTGCGCCGGCCCGGATGCTTTTCCCATCGGTGGTTTGACCCCCGAGGTTTTCAAGGGCCCCCGCCACCGGCTGCCAGACTCGGACTCGGTTTTTACCCGCCCGGGAAAGTGGCTGCAACAAGCTGGTTTCCACTCCTCCGGCTCTTCTTTCCCACAGCTGAGCATCTCGGGGCAGATCTGCGGTCCGCGGCTCGTAAATCTAAAAGGCCTTTCAGCAAAGTCTTTATTATTATTTCCTCGAGGGAAGCGTCTTCACACAGGCACCGTTTCTTGTCGTTTCCTCATCCTCTTTTCACTCCCAACGACTCAACACCCACTTCAGCGATTCCAGACGGGGAAGATATATTCCCTTTAATACTGTTTTTAACTTCGACTGGTACTCTGGAGGGTCTCGGTTCACAGAGTTTCTCTTTGTTTGCGATCCAAGCTAACGCTCGTCTCACTGCGCTCCTCGTCACATCCGACCCAACTCCTTATCCTATTTGACGTCGCGCTGCTCATCGCCCAGAACAAATAACCCATTATCTGTTTCCTGTCCCGGGTTACTTCTATTTGCCATCGCTTGTGGCAAAAAATAAAATGCAATTTTTACAATCTGATAATGAAAAGCCTGCATGAGCACAGAAGTCCACAGCGAAGAAAGGTAACATGTCCTAAAAGTGCTGACTGGAAACCGTGGAAAAACCCAAATGGCTGGAAACACTTACAAGTTCTCCTCCGCTGTTTCAAGCTACAAAATAACTCCAGAGAGGTTTCCAAAGCTTTGTAGATGTGAAAAGAAAAGGAGATTGGTGGGTGGGTGGGGGGGGGGGGAAAGCTGACCTTTACAATTTGTCTTTCTCATGCTATGTGCATTTACCTCTACATGATGAATAAATCATTCATAATGTCATCTCCAACCTTGCTTCCAACCTGTGGTCAAGCCGTTGCATCATAAGAGAAAAAGTCTGAAGATAGAGCAGCGTGAAGTTACGATGGGACGCTGGCAGTTTATCATGAAAACCACAACTATATGCAGCAGTTATCAATAAATCTAACGCCCCATTTTAACGTCACGATTATATTTGAAAGTTGTTTATATAAAGTAGGGACGTCTCTAGGACCGATACCTCTGTACAAAGTCGATAACTACCTCCAGAAAATGTGATGTTTGCATCACATTACATACATTTATTTTCCTGATGATGGTACATTGTGATAATAAATAAAAATCGACAGCAGGAGAGCTAGTTAACGTTAGCTAACGAACGAAAGGTTGCATTGTGATCCGAGGCATTAAATATTAGCATCGGGCTAAAACGTTGTGTTCAAACGTAATCTTGTAGAATTGAGTATTTGGTGAGACACATAAGGAATTAAGAACAAATTAAAAATGTTTTTACTGCATTTTAATAGAAAACAGTTGACATTGTGAATGCAATATTGGTAAAAAATATATAAATGTGCAAATGAAACAAACCGTTCTGTGGCTGAATTGGTTCAAAGCTTCTCCCGTGTGTTTCCACATGAATGATTACAGGAAGTTCATTCATTCTCTGGTCCGACAGGACTTTGGCCCCACGAGCCGACCGGGTCACTCATTCTCAAAGTGAGCGTCCGGCTCTCAGAGGGCGACGAGAGGAGGAGGAGCTCATTGGTGGTCAGATGTACAAATGTAGACCAAAAGCACCGGAACTGGATTTCACCGTTTTCGTTGCTGAACACCTCGATGAAGAACTCAAACACTTGTGGTTGTGACTGAGCTTCAGGTCTCGTTGAACTCACAACAACGCAGCTTTTCCTTGAGAGTGAAACTCTTTGTGGCGAGAGCTGAAACGATGAAGACTCTCACAAGGAAGACTCTCACGATGAATAAATGAAGACTCTCACGATGAAGATTCACAATGAAGGCTCTCACAAGGAAGACTCTCACAAGGAAGACTCTCACAAGGAAGACTCTCACGATGAAGACTCTCACGAAGAAGACTCTCACGAAGAAGACTCACAATGAAGACTCTCACAAAGAAGACTCACAATGAAGACTCTCACAAGGAAGACTCTCACAAGGAAGACTCTCACGATGAAGACTCTCACGAAGAAGACTCTCACGAAGAAGACTCACAATGAAGACTCTCACAAAGAAGACTCTCACGATGAAGACTCTCACAAGGAAGACTCTCACGATGAAGAGATGAAGACTCTCACGATGAAGACTCACAATGAAGACTCTCACGATGAAGAAATGAAGACTCACGATGAAGACTCTCACAAGGAAGACTCTCACGATGAAGACTCTCAAGATGAAGAAATGAAGACTCTCACAATGAAGATTCACAATGAAGACTCTCACGATGAAGACTCTCAAGATGAAGAAATGAAGACTCTCACGAGGAAGACTCTCACGATGAAGACTCTCACAATGAAGACTCTCACGAGGAAGACTCTCACGATGAAGACTCTCACAATGAAGACTCTCACGAGGAAGACTCTCACGATGAAGACTCACAAGGAAGACTCACAATGAAGACTCTCACAAGGAAGACTCTCACGATGAAGACTCACAAGGAAGACTCTCACGATGAAGACTCTCACAAGGAAGACTCTCACGAGGAAGACTCTCACGATGAAGACTCTCACAATGAAGACTCTCACGAGGAAGACTCTCACGATGAAGACTCTCACAATGAAGACTCTCACGAGGAAGACTCTCACGATGAAGACTCTCACAAGGAAGACTCTCACGAGGAAGACTCTCACGATGAAGACTCTCACAATGAAGACTCTCACGAGGAAGACTCTCACGATGAAGACTCTCACAATGAAGACTCTCACGAGGAAGACTCTCACGATGAAGACTCTCACAAGGAAGACTCTCACGATGAACGGGATTTGTTTAAACAAAAAAAATATATATATATATATTCATGAAGCCATTCTCTCTGTAATTTCTGAGCCGAGTGTTTTTATTGTGGTACCTAAGAGGCTGTTTACGCCGCCTGTATAAAAAGCCAGTAAACCGCACAAAGAGACAAAGGAAATTGTTACTGCGTCGGTAAGTTTCAGACATCAGCATCATAAACAGGGTTTACAAACCATTTAAACTGTGATTGAAACCAAATAGGTTAACAGAGATTTTAATCTTTTATGAATCAAATTAACGTCCTACGGCGATTACGGAGTCGGGGTTCTCATAATAATACGATTCTCACAATGCAACTTTTTATGTTCTATCTGCGATTGTCTTGTTATATATATATAGAAACATAAGGAGGAGATACACGGAGGAGCTGAAAACTGCAGCGAGAAGTGAAGATGGAAACCCGCGGGAGGGAAGGGGGTCACAGGAGAACCAGAACCAGGACTGAGAGGGGCAGACTGTCAGACCTGGCTGCAGTAAAATGAGAGGTTTTCTAAAGAGACCCTGGTGCTCAGAGACACTACCAGGTTAGTCCACAGGGGGCGCCAGAAGCAACACTTAATATGAGTTTATGAAAGACTAATTTAGGTGAACATGTCTCTGCTGTCTATTATCGAATAAAACTGCTACTTTCAGAAGCTTCCTGTCTTTGTAGGGGAGTCTGTATGCAGCCTGTGTGTGTGTGTGTGGTGAACATGAAGGCACTGTGTGTGTGTGTATTGGGAACATGAAGTGTGTGTGTGTGTGTGTGGTGAACATGAAGGCACTGTGTGTGTTTGTATTGGGAACATGAAGGCAGTGTGTGCGTGTGTGTGTGTGGTGAACATGAAGGCAGCGTGTGTGTGTTGGGAACATGAAGTGTGTGTGTGTGTGTGTGTGTGTGTGTGTGTGGTGAACATGAAGGCACTGTGTGTGTTTGTATTGGGAACATGAAGGCAGTGTGTGCGTGTGTGTGTTGGGAACATGAAGGGTGTGTGTGTGTGTGTGTGGTGAACATGAAGGCAGCGTGTGTGTGTTGGGAACATGAAGGGTGTGTGTGTGTGTGTGTGTGTGTTGGGAACATGAAGGGTGTGTGTGTGTGTGTGTGTGTTGGGAACATGAAGGGTGTGTGTGTGTGTGTGTGTGTGTGAAGGCAGCGCGGCATACCTGGTGGACAGCAGCTGTTTAACAGCCGACCGGCTTCCGACTGCAAAGCTGTTTGTTTGCTTGTTCTGCGTTTTAGGAAAAAAATACACACTCATTTAATGTCGACCACACAAACCCTCCTAACGCGGGAAAACACACACTACACGCATGCAATCGCACACACACACACACACGCTGCACAGATGGGAACGAGGTGGACGCACGCAAACACAACACATGCTCATGCACGCACAGGAAACAAATGTGGGAGAGGGTCACGGATTTACCACCAGGGCTTCCTGCCCCCCCCCCCCCCCTCGGTCTAAACATAGTGCCGCTCCCGACAGGTGTGAACAGAACACAGAACCATGAGGAACATTTCAGTTTGCTTCTGAACATTTTAAAAAGAGCTGTGAAGGATTTAGTAATGTGAGCCGGGTCATTTATTTCTCTGCCGGTTTTAATCCCATTTATTTACATACATTTTGGTATTTAATGCACCAACCCGACTGGCTCTAGGGGCTTCAGGTAAGTCAGAACTGGGTTCTGTAGGTATTGGGCCCAGCGTTGGGATAAAGATCCTTTGATTTTAGATTTTTTTTTTATTTAGCAGCATCATTTCTTTCATCTTTGCCTTTTTTCATAGAAAATGGCCAATGTGTCTGCAGTTCACACCCTGAAATCTTTCTGGCCTCTTTAATTTTCCGTGCCTTTGGCCTTGTGTCTTGAGCATCGTGTTCATGTATTGAATTGAATTGAATTTTTTTGTGGATCATTTTTATTGGGAACAAATAATTTTATTTTTCCTGGAAACGAGGTGATTCGTTATGGGTCCACTTTTTTGCGTTCTTTTTTGTTGTTGTTGCCGAGACCCGTTAATAACCCACCACAAGGAACACTGGAACACTTTGCGTGCACACAGACACAAACAGACGCACATTTGTTCACTTTTAAAAAATGCACCTGGGTTCATAAACGTAAAAAAGAAAAAACTGGCCGCTTTTTCACAGACGTGCTCTTAGACACCCAGAGGAATTTACTTTACCCCCCCCCACCCCCACACACCGTGCTCCGACTAGAAAAGTAAAAGCATTGAGTCATTTCTTATGCCTCGCACTCTTAGTCAAGGTGTCAAATAGCTTGCATAATTCTCCTGATTAAATAAATGGCGTCTCTCTCCGTGACTACAGGAGTTTGGTGCTCAGTCGGACATTTTGGTCCAAAGTGAGATCTTTGCAAACACAGTCATGAGACTAGGTTCAGTCTTTTATGGTCCCCAGAGGTTACACCTCATGGACTCTGGAGATTACGTCCACATTTGCACTTGTTTATCGCTTCAGTTCTGTCGGAACTCCCATTAGCCGACAGGCTCGATGAGTTACGGCCTGAAATGTCCTAAAATGGCCACCGTACTTTTGATTTCGGGAACCACACACAGCTGTCCAGCCACACTTTACATTTTAGCCGCACAATTGGCAAAAATATAGAGAGTTGTTTCTCCGTTTAAGCCAAACGTTGGTCCCGAAACAGATATTCATGGTCCCCATGGGATGAATCCTCATGACTTTGGTGATCCCACGACAAAAAAGTATTTATTTAGGTTTAGGAGAGAACATCATGGTCAAATGAGTACAATAATTATGGAAACAACGTAAGAGTGAAAACCCTTTAGAAGAAGAAGAAAGAATACCTTTTGGGACACCGGTCTCGAACGCTGGTCTCCTGGGTGCAAGTCCTGTGTGATCCGTCCGCCATAAGGTACAGTATCAGTACAGACCACATGGTCTACAGAGGACATGCATAGAAAGCAAGAACGGCCATTATGGAAAAAGATATACGAGTCGCACACCGACTGGTCAACAAGTTCTGCAGGTATGAGATGTTCCTTACGGCCTCGTGGTGTTACTACACTGGCTGCTTTTCTTTTGTCCCTAACAATAAGACTTTCTTTTAAAAAGCCCCATCTGAGAGACATCTTCCTCTATTTCAGATTCTCTTTTTCCACCCTCGGCATCCTCGTACCTTCGGTGTCGGTAACACCTCTAGACACCATTCACACCATTCGGACAATGAACAACCAGCAGGATGGGGAGAAAAAAAAGGTCACGTTGCCCCGGCGGCAGGGCCCCGTTTCCATCGTCCCAGATCTATTCGTGGGTCCGTCAGAAAGACGCCCCTCGTGGTATCACGACAGGTGTTTCTCCACTCGGACGGTCCATAAATGTCCACGTTTGAAACCCGAGTCGGGGCTTTTTCTTTTTTTGCTCGGGACAATGAATGGAGTTCGGTTGCAAAGAGCAGTTATTAAGTGAGTCGGGCTTTCTGAAGAGCTCGAGGCTGGGAACAAGGGATTCATGGTCGCGTCTTTTGTTCACCAATTAGTCGTGACGAATTGAAGCTGTAAACGCGTATAACTAAACTCAGAATATCAAGAATGACGATTGGTTTGTTCTATTGGTTTGACAAATGAAAACGCCCTTCGCGGTTCTCTATGAAGATGACGTTTACAAACACTTCTCAAAGATATTTGGTTTCACCCGTCGCATCACATTTTTTACACGACTGAAGACGAGTAACAGAGGCAGAAGGTGACGGTCGACGTTTGGTTCTGAGACTTATTGAAACATCCTGAAGGTTGGGGACGCCATTTGGGTTGTTTATGCTTATGCATTGAAAAGAAGTTGAGAATGTTCGGTGGCCCACTGGTGTGATTGGCCAAATGTTGGAGTCCCTTCCCTCCCAAGATAAACTATCATTCGTATCTTAACAATAATTCAAGCTCATCAACTTAATCGTTTTGAACCAGGATCAAGAACTTGTGATCAATTAAATACATTTTCTATTTCTATTATTAAGCTATTGGATTGGCGTACGAAGACATTTACTACTGTGCAAATGGTGTAAACTAAAAGTTTGCTATCACAAAGCACTGAGTGCCATCACGCACCAACAAACACCTGCATTTACGTACGCTCCCTCACAACACACACACACAGACACACGTATTCACACTGACCTGCTCAGACGGACCAACACTCACCTGTCTGTCTGACGCCATGTGATGCTGAAGGGAGGTGTTAATCTTTAGTTAAATGGGCCGGCTCATTCCTTTCAGGTGACTGTTGTGCCGCTGTGCAGCTCCTCGGACAGCTCTTTCCACTCAGGTGCGACTGGTTCGGCATTTATTTCCTACAAAACGACAAAAAAAGAAGGTAGGAATCCATCTGTGACGTCTATTGTTTGTTACACTTTGCAGGAATCGCAGCGTCAGACTGTTGAATTCATATATATATGTATATATATATAATGTCTGTATGAGACATTGTGGCCTTATGCAAGTATTTAGGTACTAAAAACCTGCCCATTTTATTTAAATGCACTGGAATATAATTGCATGTTCTAAAGAATACTGCAGAATAAATAATAAAAACCACCAAAAGCAAACGGGACCTTGAAATGATTCGTTTTCTGGGCGTTTGAAGGCTGAGTGAAGCTGGTGGTCAGCGGAACAATCGGTAATCCGAGCCGCGGCATCAAGAGCGGTAATCCAATGCCCGAATGGTTAAAAAGCTAAACAAGATGTGGTCAGGGTGATAAGTAATGTTTGCAATCGTGTTACGCAACGATGAAATCTGATCTAATTCAGAGTCATGCGAGAGAGAGAAAGGTGAATATTGCACGTATAGAAAACAGCCACCATAGAATAATGCGTCTGATTGTGTCCGAAATAATTAGATTTATGAAAGTGTGTTGTGCAAAGAAGACGTGACACAACAGGACCGTTTCATGAATATCAGACTATTGAGCTTTTTATCAATGAGCATTTTGGTTTTCAAGAAAAATCTGCTTTTGTTTGCTGACATTGAAAATATAGTTTTTAGTTTTCGTTAGTAGGCATTTTTAGTTGTCTCGTATTTTGAGTAATTAATATAACAAATATTTTAAAATTTTGGGGGAGCATGTTTTTTTTATGTTTGCTGTTTTTGTTTTCCATTTATTATGTTAAAAAGAGGTTGCCACCAATGGCAATCAGAAGCCAAAAATTGGTAACCAATGACAACCTGGAAACCCTTACTGTTGACCCCTGAATAGAGACTGAATGACAGACTGTATTATAAGAAGTGGACGTAGTCATTGGTTTGTGGAAGTTATGAAGACGAGAGTTACACATTTTGTCCAACATTTTTAATTAACTTTCATAAAGTGAAAACAAACTGTGAAAGGAATAAAGTTGTAAGACTTTAAGAACGTAGCATAGACTTCTATACAACCAGAGGAGTCTCCCCCTGGTGGTCAGTAGAGAGAATGCAGCTTTAACACATGAAGCATAGACTTCTATACAACCAGAGGAGTCGCCCCCTGATGGTCAGGAGAGAGAATGCAGCTTTAACACATGAAGCATAGACTTCTATACAACCAGAGGAGTCGACCCCTGGTGGTCAGGAGAGAGAATACAGCTTTAACACATGAAGCATATACTTCTATACAACCAGAGGAGTCGCCCCCTGAACTGAATGCACAGTATAAATGTCTGAGAGGTTAAATCCTGCATCTGGTCTCAAGCTCTTCAAAAGCATCATCAAGCTTTTTCTGATGCAGCAAACTAAAACCAAACACTTTGGTGCTCCGGTCCACTTGGCACTTTGAAGTTTGGATAAACCATTAACCTCCCGATACAAATCACGACTCGACCGTGTAGAAACATCTCATCGAGTCTCCGCCCTCTGGCATGGGGAGAACTTCCAGTACAGATCAACGTCGACAGGCTTGACCCTGGTTCCTAGAAAAGAGGTCTCTACCCGGCTGCCAAACGGTCCACTCGACAAGCGAGTGAGCGGTTATGCGACTTGTTAAGATGGAAATATTCATGCAGCAGGGTTTTTTTTGAAGGTCATTAGAGGTGTCAGAACGCTCCGGGGCTGAGCTAAGACTAGCCACCCGTGTACACGGTTCTGTCCCAGTGAACCACAGATGGGTGGCACAATGTCATTTGCAGTAAGTGAGCGTGTAATGGAGTTGTAAGTGCCCCGAGCCGGAGAGGAAACGAGCCAATTGCTTAAGTTGTTTCCAGAGTTCATCTCTTTTCGGTTGTCCGCGGGGTGGACGACGACGGGGGCCTTTTCGTCTGACTTCAGAACACTGAAAGCCGCTCTTGTTATTGTGGGGAAAACGAGAAGAAAAAAAATACAAAAAACCTCAAACCTCCGTTCGCGGAAACGTGCAGTGGAAACTTTATTCCAAAGGTCAGGCTGTGTTGTGAGCTGTAAGGGTTGTTCTTGGTGGACGTCTTGTTTTGTACACAGAGCCGCTTGTTTCAGGTCATAAGCCTCCACGAACGGGCTGAGTGAAAACAGCTCGACCTAGTGGGTCAACACAGAGACCCATCCGGGCTCAGCGGGTGAAGCCACAGTAAAGCCGCGGTAAACAAATACTAATAACTTCATTAGCGCAGCTTTTCAATGCTCGGCTCAAAAGAAAGGATTATTATTACAGTAGAGTACAGTATATTTTAGTCCCTTAAAAGTGGTGGAAATTCCTCCTGTGAATCTTGAACCATTTAAAAAAAAAAAAACATTCAGTGTTGATTAAAAACTCTTTTCATGGCCCAGGACTCCAGATGCTATTATGGGTCTAAATCACTCCGGCAACGGTTACGTCACTTTAAAAATGTTTAGAATTAATAGTGGATTAAATTGTGTCTTGAGTTTATTAGCTGAC
Source organism: Cyclopterus lumpus (assembly GCF_009769545.1). Lineage (NCBI taxonomy): Eukaryota > Metazoa > Chordata > Actinopteri > Perciformes > Cyclopteridae > Cyclopterus > Cyclopterus lumpus. The sequence goes on along the minus strand of NC_046984.1, from coordinate 17,112,576 downwards.
CACATGCAACAAGATGGGAGTATTTGAATTTCACTCGTATGCCCGTGTTCAGACACTTGAGGAGCTCAGACTTCACTTGTTTATTCATTTATTTTAATTTCTCTGTTAAGAGTCCTTAATGTGTGCCGGTAGTCCACCGCGCCACGAGATGAAATCACAGCGGAATTACTGCATTCTGAAAAAACTTCTAAATATTTACTCTATTTTGCATTTAATTGTATTAACGTATTTGAAAATAAACTAATTGATCTACTAATTCTATGTTTCTGTCTTGATATTTCACGTGTTAATTTGTAAAAAAAAAAAAAAAAAAGAAGAAAAATGTCGCTATCAATTAACCAGGCGATTATTTTCTCAATTAACAAATGAATTACTTGGTTAATAACATGTCGTAACATGGTTCTCTCTGGTGCCATTGTTTGCTTTGTCCTTTCTGGGCTGCCGTAGCAACACGGCAATGCAACGTTCACGCAAAACTACAAAAAGTCAACATTGTGCTAGAGCCGGAGAAAAAGTCAAGAGGATCAACAATATCATGAGGATCAACAACATCATGAGGATCCATCCTCTGAGGATCAACAACATCATGAGGATCAACAACATCATGAGGATCCATCCTCTGAGGATCAACAACATCATGAGGATCCATCCTCTGAGGATCAACAACATCATGAGGATCCATCCTCTGAGGATCAACAACATCATGAGGATCCATCCTCTGAGGATCAACAACATCATGAGGATCAACAACATCATGAGGATCCATCCTCTGAGGATCAACAACATCATGAGGATCAACAACATCATGAGGATCCATCCTCTGAGGATCAACAACATCATGAGGATCCATCCTCTGAGGATCAACAACATCATGAGGATCAACAACATCATGAGGATCCATCCTCTGAGGATCAACTACATCATGAGGATACATCCTCTGAGGATCAACAACATCATGAGGATCCATCCTCTGAGGATCAACAACATCATGAGGATCAACAACATCATGAGGATACATCCTCTGAGGATCAACAACATCATGAGGATCAACAACATCATGAGGATCCATCCTCTGAGGATCAACAACATCATGAGGATCCATCCTCTGAGGATCAACAACATCATGAGGATCAACAACATCATGAGGATACATCCTCTGAGGATCAACAACATCATGAGGATCCATCCTCTGAGGATCAACAACATCATGAGGATCAACAACATCATGAGGATCCATCCTCTGAGGATCAACAACATCATGAGGATCAACAACATCATGAGGATCCATCCTCTGAGGATCAACAACATCATGAGGATCAACAACATCATGAGGATCCATCCTCTGAGGATCAACAACATCATGAGGATCCATCCTCTGAGGATCAACAACATCATGAGGATCCATCCTCTGAGGATCAACAACATCATGAGGATCAACAACATCATGAGGATCCATCCTCTGAGGATCAACAACATCATGAGGATCCATCCTCTGAGGATCAACAACATCATGAGGATCAACAACATCATGAGGATCCATCCTCTGAGGATCGACAACATCATGAGGATACATCCTCTGAGGATCAACAACATCATGAGGATCCATCCTCTGAGGATCAACAACATCATGAGGATCCATCCTCTGAGGATCAACAACATCATGAGGATCCATCCTCTGAGGATCAACAACATCATGAGGATCCATCTTCTGAGGATCAATATTTGTGCCAAATGTTATGGCAATTCATCCAGTAGTTGTTGAGATATTTCAGTCTGGACCCAAGTGCAGCACCAAAAGGAAAATTACTTTTAACAGCGATACAAAAATGCTAAATACACGCCTGGGAATATTATATGTCTCGGGCTTTTATTGTGAAAGGTAGGAGTGGCATGTGCTGCCTTTGTCAAGGTTGAAGGGAGCAATAAAATGTAGTAGGTGGAACTAAACCTCTTCCGGCACAACCTGATAGGATGATGCATTTATTAAAATCGTCTTTGTCTTTAATCTTCTACAAAGTGAGTTCTGCAGGTCGGCTTCAGGCCGACGGCCTCTGAACGCCGCACCCGCTCGGCGTCTCTTTGGCTTTCCAGAAGGACGATTGAGTTTTTTTTCCTCCCTTCGTCCACGTCCGGGGCAGTTAGGAAGGGATTATGGGAAGCTAATACGACGCTATGTCTACGACCTCATGGCGTGAGCTCCACAGTCTTGGCAGTGGGCGACGCTCGCCGCCGCCAGCAGAAAGTGGATTCTGTGACCGGAGCCCAGTTCACTCAGTCAGATAGCGGTGATTCAACCCCCATTTGTTTTGGGCGTAGAGGATGCTCTCAGTGGTTTGGCTGCGATTGATCCTTCCTCCGCTCCGTGATCGCACCGTGACACTATTCCAGTTTCCACATCCCCCCCCCCCCCCCCCCCCCCGTCCTGTTAACCGTAGAACCAGTTCAGTCCTGTGGTGCTTCCTATCCTGGAACCTCTGACAGTTCTCTGACCTCCACCCAGAAGAGAAAAGCAGGTCTTGGGCCATTGCTTTGGACAACAGCAAACCGTTGTGTGTTTACAGAGAGTGAAACGTGACTTATCGACTGTGGCACGGCAACAGGCCTCCTCGCCACTACGCACACTTTTTGTTTAAATGCAATTGCATTACAAAATGCTTTTAAGTCCCCGCACAGTAGAAACATTACTTTTAATGTGTTTATTCTATCATGGCCTTTGCCCAAAGGGAATTTGTTTTGGTTTTTTTTAAACATTCGCAGAGATATTTCTAAAGCTGCTGCTACGAGCCGCTTCTTACGTGTCCTTGGTTTATTGCACAAGAACAGGTTTTTGTATGCCCCCCCCCCCCCCCCCATTGTGATTAAAAGTATTGAGGCTGGAAAAAAATAGCCAGGAAAAAGAAAACCATACATGGGTCAACTTCAATAAATAGACCTCCAGATAAATCAAAGCAATACAAAAGAAAAACGTGAATGAAAGAATGACGCATGACGGAAAAAGAAATCTAAAACTAAAAACAAGCAACACGATGATTACTGTTCAAAGTGCCGCTCATTATGTATTTATATTAGATGCTACAGGAGGGAGAGGTTGGAGGATTCCAGTGTTTCTGATACATGGAAGACTCAGCGGCCGGTTGTTTCCTCCGGAAATAGTGTCCGAAAAAAAAGAAAGAGTCGGAAAATGGGCAAGACGGGGTGGTTTAGAGTAATGTCTGTTTTCTGCATCAGAGCAACGTGGAAACTCTTTGGGAGAATTCTGAATGGTCTTTGTAGACGTTGTCGCTTCAAAACAATCTGTAATTAAAACAGATATCTGTTGACTGACTTTATATTGTCACGTTTATCAAGATTTGTTTTAGTTGTACTGCGATTTTTAAGCTTCTTTTCCAAATATCTTCAATCTTAGGCTTCATTTTGCTTTCACAGGAAAATTATTTAAAAAAAATATATACACAGGTATATGTGTGTATAAGAAATGGGTATTTCTACTCTGAATTCTCTATTACATTTTTTTTTATAATAGACTCTAAATTGGTGCAGAAGTTGACAAAATGTGTTTTTTTCTGTGATGCAATAGTAGACCTTCATGGCCTTCACCGCTCTAATGACCTTCATGAACCGCTCTAATGACCTTCATGACCATCCATCATTTGGCTCAGTTTGACTGCAAATCGATCGACGACTCTCAGTCCAAATTGTTATACGTTAGAAATTTGGGACTCTGATCGGGGATCGATTTGGGTTGCGATGTAAATGCGGTTGATTGGTCATTGATTCCACAGAATAAGATACACCCATAGATACATTTGGATACAAGAAAAGGTTCTTAGTAAAACCTTTTGCAGCCGAAGTCGTCAAAAATACGCGCAACGACTTCTAAATGTGCTTTGCTATCTTCCCCTACAGGCTCTGGAAGATGGATAAACAATATATAACAGTGAGCCCCACCGACGACGTCGACGTTAAGACCGAGAATGAACCTCAACCGAAGAAATACCGCTACGTACGCAAAGAGGGCAACTGCAACGTGGTGTTCCGCCGCGTTCCCGAGGAGTGGCTGCTGTTCGTGACGGACATCTTCACCACCTTGGTGGAGATCAGGTGGAGGGTGATGTTCCTGATCTTCGCCCTGTCTTACATCCTGTCTTGGCTTTTTTTCGGCATCCTCTACTGGGTGATCGCTCTGGCTCACGGTGACCACAGAAACACGAGTGACCCCTGCATGTACGAGGTGCGCAGCTTCACAGCTGCTTTCCTCTTCTCCCTCGAAACCCAAACGACCATCGGCTACGGTTACCGAGGGATGTCCGAGAACTGCATGATCGCCATCATCGTTGTCACCGTGCAAGATGTCATCAGCTGCTTCATTGACACGTTCGTCATCGGAATTGTTGTTGCCAAAATGGCCTCGGCCAGGAAGAGGGCGCAGACGGTGGGCTTCAGCAACTGCGCCATCATAAATCTCCGCGACAACTACCTGTGTCTTTCCTGGAGGGTCGGGGACTTCCGCAGGCACCACCTGGTGGAGGGGACGGCTCGCGCTCAGATCGTCCGCTCCACGGTGCACGCCACGGGGAAAATGGACGTGACATTCGAAGACCTGGTCATCCAGCAGAGAGACATCACCCTGGTCACACCCACCACCATCTTCCACAGGATCGAACTAGGCAGCCCGCTGTACAATATGAGCTTGAAGGATCTGCGGAAAGCAGACTTTGAGCTGGTGGTGTCGTTCACCTACACGGACGACTCCTCCGGTATGCTGCACCAGACCCGCACCTCGTACACTCCGGCCGAAATCCTCTGGGGTCAGCTGTTCCAGGAGATGATCAGGGTCAGCAGGAGGAACTACGGGGTGGATTACAGTTTGTTCAATCACACCGCCAAGGTGCTGGTGCCCGAGGTCAGCGCTGAGGAGTACGAACACAAGAAGCAGTGGCGGCCATCTCCCCGGCATTCCCCGCGACTTTCACCCAGATCTTCGCCGCGCCCCTCCCTAAGGTCACAGCAGCGAAATCATCATGAAAAGCTTCTGAAACCCCCAACGGTAACGGTGGAACTCGTGAACGATAGTCCCCCCGAACCAACTGTTTCGACATCTCAGGAAGACGATCAACATCAAGACAGGTTGACTCTGCCCAATGACCTCACAAATATAGAAATATAAAAGCAGAACCATGATGTTTGAGGCCGCCGTTTATTAAGACACTGTGTTAATTGTCCATCTTTTCAAAGAAGCGACTGCTAAAGAAGAATATTGAGGATGCTACTGAATATCATTTACTGGAAGAAAGAAAAAAAAAAGGGTTCTGGTATCTGTTTCTTAGCATGTGATAAAAAAAAGTGACACTTCAGCTGGAATCTGTCTTTTGAGTATCAAAGACTGAACCCTTGGAGGCTTGAAAGATGGCGCCTGGCCCAATGAGAGCCGCTCATCCAGAACGTAGGTGGCATGTAGGCTATTCAAGGCAGGTTCCTTAGCCGTGGTTTTTAAAAACAGTACAGGCTTTACACTATGTGTAGCCAGCTAGCAAGAGTGCTAACCACAATTAGCCTACCAATGACTTACGCTGTCTTGTGGCCATCGCCTTGCAGATCATAGCGGTCCCTCGAACATCTCCTAGCCCTCCATTAAAAAGCTCCACCTTCAAGTGCTAAAGACGGAAGGATTGGCAAAAGTTTTACAAACATTAAACTTCCATAGTTTCCCAATACGAAGAGTCCACGGCCACACCAGTTTTTAACACGCTCACAATGGCAAAGCTAGCATGTTGCTATTTAGCAGATCTATTGTTTACCTTGTTTGCCCTCTTAGTTTAGCTTGTTGGCGTGCTAACATTAACAGATTTGAGACGTGTAAACGGATATTTTGAGCGATGAGACATTTTTTACAGCCACATTTCAAGCCTCCGGGTACTCAGTACTTTGCACACAGAATATAAATACTTGGTGGATGACATCACAGTACGAAACCTATAAAGTACAGAGGCTCGCCATTTGAAATATAGACACCGTTTAATGAATTTTATTATTTATAGGGTAATTGTAATATTCAGATTACGGTGATTGTGAATTTGAGGGGAAGCAAGACAAAAATAATATTTAAGTGTATTTCTGTTTTTTTTAACTTTATATCGTACTCGTGGGGAAATGGTTTCATCAACTGTGTTTTCCAAATTCAAAAATGAACTTTAAATCTCGATCTTTAAGGCAACGTGGATGACAAAGTCCTTAAAATGACTCGGTAGCATTCTGCTGAGGAAGCTCATGTAACACAATCAGAAAGCTCCAGAACAGTTACTAAATGGACCGTGTGGTGGGATTTTCTTGTCAACTGTTTATATAAAAAAAAATATTGTGTAAAAATAAATGATGTGAAAGGAAAGGATTGATTTACTTGTTTAAAAAGAAGGTTCCTACATTTTCATTCCTTCATTTGATGTGACTTCTACTCACTATCACTAAAGTTTAAAGTTTAGATTGTAAAACGGGAAATATATATCGACATGATATCAAAAATTAATTCAAAATACCAATAATTAACCCTACAAAGATTTTGCAATATATCGATATCGAGGTATTTGTTAGAATATTTTGTGATGTTTTATTCATAGGGGCGACTAATGTACTTTATTGTGAGTAAAATCAAGACATGTGACAAACATGTAAATGTTATTGTTTGTGGTGAAGGATTTCCATTTGTTTAGTAATTACCAGGAGGTCAAGCAATTCTAAACCGGTTCACTGGTGAACTTTATTGACTTGTATATATATTATTAACTTGAATATCTTATGAACAAAAGACTATGATGATCTGTTGTTGTCTAATGTTTATTTTTCAGCATTTAGCATAGATTTGAAAGAACATCATAACAATATTGCTCATAAGACAATACCAGTGTCAACAATTTAAATAAAGTGATGTTTAAATGTCTGGTCTGTGTCTTCACTTCCTCTGACACTCGTCTTCCCCGAGGTGCATCATGGTTCTTGTCGAGGAACAAAAGCTCGGGTCGGGTCGGTCACTTTGATGTCAAGTAACCAGACATGTAAAAATAACCAGAAGCTTCTTCAGAACGTGCTGCTTTGATTTGCATGTTTAATCCAGTTAAAACTACCAAAATATATCAATCATACGCTTGTGAGACCATCAGGTGTGAGACCAGGACAGTGATGATGCCCTTATTATTATTATATCTATCTTTCTATTCGCCAATTCTAACCGGCTTCTGACCAGCGCACAGACTCGTTATGGTCTTTTAAATATGTGAGCTAGTCGAACCGTTAACCATCACATTGTAAATAAAATTTCATTGACGATGTTTTTCCTCCAGTATCCAGTAGAACGTGTGAGTCACGTTAGCTGGTAACGTTAGCTAGTAAAATGTAGTGTTGGTGATAAACTAGAATAAATCAATGAATATAAAATAGATATTAGAGATGAATTATGAGCTGTTTAAACAAACTACATCATTAAAACTACTATGACAAGATGTGACGAGGATGATATGAATCATCAATTATCCAAAAGTAAAAACGTGATAATTGTACACGCTACGTATACATGTCATGTTGTAAACGCTATGTTTACATGTCATGTTGTAAACACTATGTTTACATGTCATGTTGTAAACGCTATGTATACATGTCATGTTGTAAACGCTATGTTTACATGTCATTTTGTAAACGCTATGTTTACATGTCATGTTGTAAACACTATGTTTACATGTCATGTTGTAAACGCTATGTATACATGTCATGTTGTAAACGCTATGTTTACATGTCATTTTGTAAACACTATGTTTACATGTCATGTTGTAAACGCTATGCATACATGTCATGTTGTAAACGCTATGTTTACATGTCATGTTGTAAACGCTATGTTTACATGTCATGTTGTAAACGCTATGCATACATGTCATGTTGTAAACGCTATGTTTACATGTCATGTTGTAAACGCTATGTTTACATGTCATGTTGTAAACGCTATGCATACATGTCATGTTGTAAACGCTATGTATACATGTCATGTGTATGTTGTAAACGCTATGTATACATGTCATGTGTATGTTGTACATGCTATGTATACATGCCATGTTGTACATGCTATGTATACATGTCATGTTGTAAATGCTATGTATACATATCATGTGTATGTTGTACATGCTATGTATACATGTCATGTTGTAAACGCTATGTATTCATGTCATGTTGTACATGTTATGTATACATGTCATGTTGTACCTGCTATGTATACATGTCATGTGGTACATGCTATGTATACATGTCATGTTGTAAACGCTATTTTTACATGTCATGTTGTAAACGCTATGCATACATGTCATGTTGTAAATGCTATGTATACATGTCATGTGTATGTTGTGCATGCTAGGTATACATGTCATGTGTATGTTGTAAATGCTATGTATACATGTTATGTGTATGTTGTAAATGCTATGTATACATGTCATGTTGTAAACACTATGTATACATGTCATGTGTATGTTGTAAACGCTATGTATACGTGTCATGTTGTACATGCTATGTATACATGTCATGTTGTAAACGCTATGTATACATGTCATGTTGTACATGTTATGTATACATGTCATGTTGTACACATCATGTTGTACATGCTATGTATGCATGTCATGTGGTACATGCTATGTATGTATGTCATGTGTACGTTGTACATGCTATGTATACATGTCATGTTGTAAACACTATGTATATATGTCATGTGTATGTTGTACATGCTATGTATACATGTCATGGTGTACATGCTATGTATACATGTCATGTTGTAAACGCTATGTATACATGTCATGTTGTACATTGTAAACGCTATGTATACATGTCATGTTGTACATGCTATGTATACATGTCATGTTGTAAACGCTATGTATACATGTCATGTTGTACATGTTATGTATACATGTCATGTCGTACACGTCATGTTGTACATGCTATGTATACATGTCATGTCGTACACGTCATGTTGTACATGCTATGTATACATGTCATGTTGTAAACGCTATGTATACATGTCATGTTGTACATGTTATGTATACATGTCATGTCGTACACGTCATGTTGTACATGCTATGTATACATGTCATGTTGTAAACGCTATGTATACATGTCATGTTGTACATGTTATGTATACATGTCATGTCGTACACGTCATGTTGTACATGCTATGTATACATGTCATGTGGTACATGCTATGTATATATGTCATGTGTATGTTGTACATGCTATGTATACATGTCATGTTGTAAACGCTATGTATATATGTCATGTGTATGTTGTACATGCTATGTATACATGCCATGTGTATGTAGTACATGCTATGTATACATCTCATGTTGTAAACGCTATGTATACATGTCATGTTGTAAAAGCTATGTATATATGTCATGTTGTACATGCTATGTATATATGTCATGTTGTACATGCTATGTATACATGTCATGTTGTAAACGCTATGTTTACATGTCATGTTGTAAACACTATGTTTACATGTCATGTTGTAAACGCTATGTATATATGTCATGTTGTACATGCTATGTATACATCTCATGTTGTAAACGCTATGTATACATGTCATGTTGTAAAAGCTATGTATACATGTCATGTTGTAAACGCTATGTATATATGTCATGTTGTACATGCTATGTATACATGTCATGTTGTACATGCTATGTATACATGTCATGTTGTAAACGCTATGTATACATGTCATGTTGTACATACTATGTATACATGTCATGTATATATGTCATGTGTATGTTGTACATGCTATGTATATATGTCATGTTGTACATGCTATGTATATATGTCATGTTGTACATGTCACGTTGTACATGCTATGTATACTTGTCATGTGTATGTTGTACATGCTATGTATACATGTCATGTGTATGTTGTACATGCTATGTATACATGTCATGTGTATGTTGTACATGCTACGTATACATGTCATGTGTATGTTGTACATGCTACGTATACATGTCATGTGTATGTTGTACATGCTATGTATACATGTCATGTGTATGTTGTACATGCTATGTATACATGTCATGTGTATGTTGTACATGCTACGTATAAGGTCTCCCTGCATGAATAAAATGAATAGCGGCAAAAGCTGCATACCGCAGACAGACAACAGAAGGAATTCTACTCATTTATGTGGTGACCCAAATCTCCTGCGACCCAGCTGAAGGTCACGACCCGACCTTTGGGAATGACTGCAGTATAGCAGCGAGTCGACGGCTCTTTGAAGAAGACAATAAACAATATAACTGATCCTCAGAATCCTCCAGATGCTGCGGTGACATAAAGTCAGATTCAGAGCTGCGTGTGTGTGTGTGTGTGTGTGTGTGTGTGTGGTTATTTCCAGTCTCCAGCTCTCCACCTTGTGGTCCACACGCAGCACTGGCTGCTTCATGCGTTGTTCTCTTTACTGCTGGAAATTGGGCATGGAGAGCAAACACACACACACACACACACACACATGCATGGTTTAGTGACACAGGTGGTTTGGCCTAAATATATGCGCTACTATAAATAACTACAACTAAAAATAAGACTATTAGACTTCCCAAAAAAAAAATGTACAAACACGTAGTTGCGGGTTAATGCGAAGCAGAAAGAGGGATTTATTTAGTCGACGGCTTTAAGACGACACGGCCTGACCTGAAATTATAGGGCAACAGATGCATAGTCTAAACATCCACAGCAACTTGATAGCTCAGTGGAGAAAGACAGTCATATCAGGCATGGAGGCCTTTATTGAGTGAGTCATTCTTTCCGACAGAACACATTTTCCATGCCCACATAAAAAAATAAGATCAGGGATATCGGCACAAAAAAGAAAGAGAGGGTGAGGGGGCAATAGCAGCAGGTGGTAACGAGGACTCCGGTCACACTCAGTGGGGAGAAAAACATTTTTTTATTTTGTCTAAAAGTTGCATTGCAGTTTGTTTCTTGGGGCGAAAAAATAAAAGAATAAATCTGAAATCTGTATGTTTGTGACAATCAGATTTGAGCTCCACGTGAAAAAGCCGACATTTATAATCGTCTGGTATTTATTTTTGTTTATATTTCCTTCCTCTCATTTCTAGTTAACCCCTGATTGAGGTCCAAGTGGCATCGCTCCATTAGGGTCAAATCGCGTCAAACGCACGGAATGACACACACAAACCCCCGGTCTCGCTTCGGCGTGCGCGCGCGCTCCCGTCCTTCTCTCCATTGGCCAGGGGGCGCGGACACGGGGGGCGGGGCCGTGCCGGTGCGTGCCGTTTAAAAACGCTTTGAGGGGAACTCATCGCGAAGCACATTACTGACCGGCGCGCCGCGGAGCGCACTTGATCCTGTCGGCCAAAACAAAAACAAGGAGGAGAAGAAGCGCGTGGAGAGGAAACTACACGCAGAGGATCCGCGGGGGCCCCGAAACCAAGAAGAAAAGAACCCCCCCCCCCCTCCCCCCTCCCCATCTGGATTATATTTCACGGAGCCTGGACGCATCCCGTCCCACACATGAGCAACAGGTAGAGCTTTTCCTTGAACTCGTCCTCCTGCGCCTCGCTCTGCTGGCCGACGCGTTCCCGGCGTGACGCGGACTTCCTCCCGGCTTTTACGCACGACTTGAGCCGCCAGAAGTTGCACTTTGTCCGGTCGCTTCTTCTGCGCTCAGACGAGTCCTTTGCGTGCGTGCGTGCGTGCGCGTGGATGCTTGGACGTGAAGTGGGTTCTCTTTCTAACCCGCACCTGTTAAGATTTGGTGCATTTTGAGAACAGCTCTGACTGCAGCACTCACACACCGTCTAATAATACCGTAATTATAATTAATAATGACAACGGGGACCCCGATTATGGAGTTGATTATTCGGGGGCTTCTGTCGACCTCGCGCTTAGTTTTTCCTGCACATTTTAAAAAAAAGTATAAAGATTTTGTACGCGTTGAAATGAATGTTAAACATAAAGCTGCTGCTCCGTGTGAGATGGTAACGTGTCTTCCAGAAGAAAGAAGATTGCTTAGCAACGCGTCATCCTCACTGGTCACTTGTGAACGTGAGTTAGACTCTTGTAGTTGTTTTGGAGCTGAATACAAATGGGCAGTTTGTGTGTGTGTGTGCGTGTGCGCGCGCGCGCGTGTGTGTGTGTGTGCGTGTGTGTGCAAAAGCCTTGCAGACAAATTGCATCAGCCAGTTCAAGACTTTCACTGAAGTTGTGAACCAGTAAGTACTCAGTGATCTGCAGCCATGTGTGTTTATTTATATATGTGTATATATTTATTTATATATAATTACACATTTATTTATTTATTTATATATAATTACACATTTATAAATATATATATATATATATATATATATATATATATATATATATATTTTGGATTATTATTTGCTTTGATTTTAACATGTGAAATGCCATTGAGTACCTTTCTAAAGCTCTTTACAAATCAAATGTGTTATTATCATATGTATATATAAATGAAGGACATGCAGTATGGGATGTCAGGCCTCTCACATTGAACAGAGTGAGCTCTGTGAGTCGGGAGGCTGCAGCCGGTCGGAGTCAGACGCGGTTGCCACGACAGCCGGAGCTAATGAGTGGTGTTTGAGAGCAGAATCCTCACAGGACGGCCATTACTGCAGCGGAGAGGAGAGAAGCCTCGAGGGCTCGGGGGCCAGTCAACAAGCCGCGTCTCCAAAAGCAGCGCACGCCTCGGACATGTTGTCGTTTAGAGGCTGCAAAGCTGTTATTGTTGTTGTTGTTGTTTGGGTGCCAGATTGCTGGTAAAAAACCCTCCATTATCGTATTTGATTTGGGTATTTAAAGTTGGGACGACGCAGGTTGACAAGCTGCACGTGCAAAAAGAAAACGTCTTCCAATCCGTCTTAATTTCCGAGAATGCGTCACGTGTGGGAAAAGTGCATTAATAACGCACCGCTGAGCAATAAGTGAAGTTATGACTAGAGCGATTCAAGAGAAACATGATCTGCATATCTACAAGTTAGCTGCGAAAAACCTCCCCGCTCGCAGTGATCCCGCAGGAACTCCGTGACGAGAGAAAATAGCCGAGTCAGCGCCGGGGCCAAGGTTTGGTTTTCTCCGGCTGCACGCACGTCTTGACTGAACGACGGCGAAGTTCTTAAATATGACATAACGAGCTCAGAGGTTTAATGGTTAACGTTGTCGATACATTTGACGCGGTTTGACTAACAGACGTCTCCTGTCTCTGCAGATGAACCCGACGAGGCCCAGTCAGCTGACCAAAGAGGCGTGACCTCCTCCTCTCGTCGCTCTCCACCCGGGCGCCAGTGAGGCTTCGGCCCGCCTCGCCATCGTCACCATTTCCCCTCCGACTTGGTCCCCCAGACGCGTCTCGAAGCTGTTTCTCCAACGAGTTTTCCGGAAACTCGGACTGTTTTCCAAAGCAGAAGCTTCGCCCTCCCAGACTGAGGTGATGGGAAGCGTGCGAGCCAGCCAATACAGCATTGTGTCATCAGAGGAGGACGGCATGAAGCTCGCCACCATGGCGGCGCCCAACGGCTACGGGAACGGCAAGAGCAAAGTGCACACGCGGCACCAGCCGCAGAGCCGCTTCGTGAAGAAAGACGGCCACTGCAACGTGCAGTTCGTCAACGTGAGCGAGAAGGGCCAGCGCTACCTGGCCGACATCTTCACCACGTGCGTGGACATCCGCTGGAGGTGGATGTTCATCATCTTCTGCCTCGCCTTCCTCCTGTCGTGGCTGTTCTTCGGCTGCGTCTTCTGGCTGGTGGCCATCTTCCACGGGGACTCGGGGAGCGACACCAAGAAGTGCGTCTCCAACGTGAGCAGCTTCACCGCCGCCTTCCTGTTCTCCATCGAGACTCAGACCACCATCGGCTACGGCTACAGGTACGTGACGGACGAGTGCCCGGTCGCCGTCTTCATGGTGGTGTTCCAGAGCATCGTGGGCTGCATCATCGACGCCTTCATCATCGGCGCCGTCATGGCGAAGATGGCGAAGCCCAAGAAGAGGAACGAGACTTTGGTGTTCAGCCACAACGCCACGGTGGCCATGAGGGACAACAAGCTGTGCCTGATGTGGCGCGTGGGCAACTTAAGGAAGAGCCACCTGGTCGAGGCGCACGTGCGGGCGCAGCTTCTGAAGTCCCGGACGACGGCGGAGGGCGAGTACATCCCCCTCGACCAGATGGACATCGACGTGGGCTTCGACAGCGGAGTCGACCGCATCTTCCTGGTCTCCCCGATCACCATCGTCCACGAGATCGGCGAGGGCAGCCCCTTCTACGACATGAGCAGACAGGACCTGGAGACCTCGGAGTTTGAGATCGTGGTCATCCTGGAGGGCATGGTGGAGGCCACCGCCATGACCACGCAGTGCCGCAGCTCCTACGTCTCCGGCGAGATCCTCTGGGGCCACCGGTTCGACCCGGTGCTCTTCGAGGAGAAGAACTACTACAAGGTGGACTACTCCCGCTTCCACAAGACGTACGAGGTGGCGAGCACCCCGCTGTGCAGCGCCCGGGACCTCGCGGAGAAGAAATACATCCTCTCCAACTCCAACTCCTTCTGCTACGAGAACGAGATGGCGCTGGAGAACAAGGAGGACACGGACGAGGGGAACGGGGGCAGCGTCGGGCCCGACGGCACCCAGGCGGACAACATCTCGGAGACCGAGCACGGCCAGGCCACGGCGCCGCCGCCGGAGCCCCGGCCTCTGAGACGAGAGTCAGAGATATGACTGCCCTGAGCTCAGACCTCACGCTGAGGGATCGTCTCTCTGCTCCGGACGGCACGACGAGCCGAGCTGGGCCTTCTTGGGTTGGAGGACAAGCCGAACGGTACTGCTGTAGGGGGGGTGGAGGGGGGGTTTAAGGACGTTGTATGTAAGAGTCTGCTGCACGACAACACAGCACTGAACCGTGTGCACGTTGCAGGAAGGATTCTCCACGAGGGCCCCGCCCCCCGCCCCCCTCCCCCCCGTGAATGTGTCGGGCGAACCGCGACGCCCCCGGAGAGGAAAAAAGGAGCTCGTTGAGGACTTTGAAACATTCGGAGTCTCAGTTTGTCTGTCCGGCGTGAACAAAAAGAGGTGTTTTTATTTTTTTATTTGTTTTGTAGAGTTAGAATAGATCCTCAAGTGCTGCTAGAACCAGTTTTGACTTTGTGCCTTTTCACAAGACCCAAAGAGACGTCTGGAACAACAGGAGGTACGCGGGAGGAGAGCATTCTGTTCGCGAGCCGGTCTCACAGACGTCCGGGAAACACGTCGACGCCTTTTTGGTTTCCTCTCACTTCGACAGCGACGGGGTTTTTCTGATCTCCTGCGTTGCCCCTTTTTCTTTTGTTGTTGTTGTTGTTGTTGTTGTTGCAGTTATTGATCCGGTCAGAAAACACGCCCCGCTCGTGTCGAGAGACGGGAGTATTAACGGCAATCAGACCGACGGGAAGAATCGTTAATTTAATCTTGAGAATCTGAATGTTCTGATAAAAGTGCTGCTATGATGTCGCTTCTTTTCTTTTCTTTTTTTACGATTGATAGAAAAATACCATAGAGTATTATTATCATATTTACGTGTTTCTTAGAAAACAAAACACCTGCTTAAGTTTTTTTTTTTGGTACAGAGAAGTGAAGGAGGCGGGTTTAGGTTTGTTTTGTTTGTTTCGAGAAATGTGCGTCGAGCTTTTATTTTGTAGGTCTTCACCTCGAAGCCTCTTCATCGAGAGCCGTAATCTGGAAAAGGGAGAAAGACTTGAACAGGAAGCGCTGGTTCTGTTGGCTTCGCTCCACTAAGAGATGAGATGAGATGAGATGAGACAGGAACACGCTGATGTTTTGGAGGATTTATAAACTTTCTTTTCAAAAGGTTATTTAAAAATCCGATTTCTGAATCTGATCGGAGACCGAAAAAGAAATGTTTTCTCGCAAAAATATCAAATCCATATTCAATGCCACTGTTCCCTCTCCAGCCTCCTTCTTCTTCCTCTTCTTCTTCTTCTTCCTCTTCTTCTTCTTCATCACTCCTTCGGGCAGCTCGCAGCCCGGCGTACTGTAACCCACGAGAGTTTTGCATCAAGACATCTTCACTGTGTGCCCCCCCCCCCCCCCCCCCCCCCCCCCCCCCCCCCCCCCCCCCCCCCCCCCCCCCCCCCCCCCCCCCCCCCCCCTGCAGATCTTTTGCATCAGTCTTCCAAAATGTACTGCGACAAAAATAAAACACGGATTGTACAGATTTTTATTTGTATTAATATTATTATTATTGTACATGATATTGTGTTGTTCTTTTTCCAATAAAATGTCTCTGGACAATCTGAATCTTTTGTTTTAAAGTTGAACTGTTTTTAGATTGGAGAGTTTTTGTGAATCTTGCTTTTGAAAAATCTTTCGGTAACAATATAATATTTAAGTATCTGCGTATACGGTTACCTTTAGGTACCGCACGCCACTTTATACTCAATTAAATGTACTTCATTACGTTTAGTTAATTATTTAAATCGAGGCTTTATAAGTAAAATGCTGCTTGCGTGTTAATAAATCAATAATATGAATCCTTCGAGGCCAAACACGCGAAGAAGACGAGGAGGAAGAGGAAGCGCTGTCCGTGGTGCTGATCAAACATTAAATTATACTTTAAAACCAAATGATCAGCTTCTGCGACAGCCAATGGGAGAGCAAGAACGAGGGGGAGGAGTCACCTCTCAGACGTCCGAAAACATGGAGGAATCCGACGCTAGGAGCTAAATTATGACCTATTTATTTATTTTTAACCGTATTGGAACATTTTATTATTATTAAAAAGACTTGGGTAGACGGGCAGAACAGTGTGTGTGCGTGTGTGCGTGTGTGTGTGTGTGCGTGTGTGCGTGTGTGTGTGTGTGTGTGCGTGTGTGTGCGTGCATGTGTGTGTGTGTGTTCCATCCATCTGACGTAAAGCAGTTACCGTCTCTTGAATCATCTCCATCCTTCTTTTGAAACAGGAAGAGAGAGAAAATGAGTCACGGTTGTTTCAGCCGCTTATTATAATAATCCGGATCTGTGTTTCATCACATTTCCCCCGTCGGACACGATTTATAACATAACTTTTTCACGCTTCACGACCACGACAGAAGGATCCAGCTCAGGATTAAGCAAGAAAAAATAATGGCACTTCTAACATAATAAAATAACCGCTAAATAAATAACCTTATTTGTTTATTTTCTTGTAAACAAAAGGGCCGAAACGAGGAGGTCGGGTTTTCCGCTCTCACCATTTAATATCGCATTTATTTATTGAATTGTACATTTTTAAAGTCGCGAACCAGGAAAAGGCACATTGCAAGCGACTTCCTGTCGCGGCCCTGTAGGTGACCGAGTGCGAGCTTCTATTGTTGTTCTATTGTTGTCCCTGTTTATGAAAACAATGGCGGAGTAAACACCCAAAAGGTAAACGTCAGGGCCTTCGTTCCCGTGTGATCCTTCCCATGAGATCAGGACCACATAGAAGTTATGAATTCCTTGTGCATTGTTATGACATTCATGATATTGTTCAGAGCCTGCAGCTGTCAAAGGATTCTCTGGATATGAACCTCCAGAGAATCATCTGCATCTCGTCTTCACGGAGCTTCGCTCTCATAAGTTTCTTTTTTTTGTGCATTTTCTTTACGTTTTCTCGGCTGAATCTTTGAGGGCTTAAAAAAGTATAAACAAATATCGAACGTAGGCTTGAAGGAACAATCATAACTCTAATAATGATAATAAGCAGGAGGTTACTGTGCATCTCAGCTATACGCAGGCCCGCAGAGAGAGAGACGCTGGAATTTTCCGAGGGGTCCTCGAACGCCTCGCTGAGCTCTTTGATGCGACGCCAGAACCTTCTGGTCGTTCTCTCCTCCACCTGGAAGGATCTTCTCATCACCGAGATTCTTTGGCCCGGGGTTCGACGGAGGGGTCAAAGGTCAAAGGAAAAGCTCGTAGAGTGTGAAGCGGAGTTCGAACTGATGATTATTTTTCATCGTTGAAACATATTCACTTGAAACTTTCACACAGCAGAAAAGAAAACCTGAAAATATTCACATTTAAGAGGCCGAATAAATACTCAAACTGATTAATTGATTATGAAATAGTTGTTTAATTAATTTACAGAGACAATAACAATTAATAACAGATTGAATCTACGACTGTAACTTTAATTTCTCTTCAGGTTTCGTTTGAAAAAAGTGAATCGTGGTAATAACTTTCAGGGAAATAAAAAAAAGTTATCTTTAATAAAGACCTGCTCTGGGATCAGCCGACGAGAACCAGAAGGAATGCAGAGATGACTCTGTTGTTACAGGATTAGACCCATGTGACCCTGGAGCTCAGGCAACTCACCATGACCTATGACCTTGAGATGGTGTCAGAGGTCAACGGGGGGACGGGGGTATATTTAATAAACATGTTGGGATGCCAAGCTGCATGAGAGGTGTTCGTGAGCTTCGGTGATTAAGAAGTGAGAACACACACCCGGGCTGAGTTTATTATTATTATTATTATTATTATTATTATTATTATTATTATTATAATATATAAAACACAGCCGTCGTCTCTTTAAAAAAACGGTTTCAGCTCAAAATAAAAAAAGCCGTTTCTGCACGTTGGCTGAAGGTCCAGCTTCAGCCAACGTGCAGCGCTCCGGACTCACAATGGATCAGGTTTGTTCAGTGGATTCCAGTTCTGATCCTCCTTTTATCAAACGGCCCGCAGAATGTCAGCTTGGCAGAAAAAAAAAGAAAAAAAAAGACCAAAGAATGTGAGCGATGCGGCGCTGTGATGTCGGTTCAGGTCCTTTGTGGCGAAAAACCACCGCAGGGTGACGAGCACACGTTAATACAGCTGCCTCGTCCACACACACACACACACACACACACACACACACTGTAACGGCCAATTAGGAAGCGTTCCCATCATCATCATCATCATCATCATTACGAGACCGAATCGTTTTGTTAATTCGATCCGGCTTCACTTCGTCTTTTTATAGAACGTCACACACGTCGGACAAATCAAATCAGGGAGCAAGACTTTCCGTCTCGGGTCTGCTGGGCAGCATCCATGAAGCACCAGCTCCACTCTGCATGACCTCCTCTGGTTGTATAGAAGGTGTTAAAGCTGCATTCTCTCTACTGACCACCAGGGGGCGACTCCTCTGGTTGTATAGAAGTCTGTGCTTTCGTGTGTTAAAGCTGCATTCTCTCTCCTGACCACCAGGGGGCGACTCCTCTGGTTGTATAGAAGTCTATGCTTCATGTGTTAAAGCTGCATTCTCTCTCCTGACTACCAGGGGGCGACTCCTCTGGTTGTATAGCAGTCTGTGCTTCATGTCCTAAAGCTGCATTCTCTCTCCTGACCACCAGGGGGCGACTCCTCTGGTTGTATAGAAGTCTATGCTTCATGTGTTAAAGCTGCATTCTCTCTCCTGACCACCAGGGGACGACTCCTCTGGTTGTATAGAAGGTGTTAAAGCTGCATTCTCTCTCCTGACCACCAGGGGGCGACTCCTCTGGTTGTATAGAAGTCTGTGCTTCGTGTGTTAAAGCTGCATTCTCTCTCCTGACCACCAGGGGGCGACTCCTCTGGTTGTATAGAAGTCTATGCTTCATGTGTTAAAGCTGCATTCTCTCTCCTGACCACCAGGGGGCGACTCCTCTGGTTGTATAGAAGTCTGTGCTTCGTGTGTTAAAGCTGCATTCTCTCTCCTGACCACCAGGGGGCGACTCCTCTGGTTGTATAGAAGTCTGTGCTTCATGTGTTAAAGCTGCATTCTCTCTCCTGACCACCAGGGGGCGACTCCTCTGGTTGTATAGAAGTCTGTGCTTCGTGTGTTAAAGCTGCATTCTCTCTCCTGACCACCAGGGGGCGACTCCTCTGGTTGTATAGAAGTCTGTGCTTCATGTGTTAAAGCTGCATTCTCTCTCCTGACCACCAGGGGGCGACTCCTCTGGTTGTATAGAAGTCTGTGCTTCGTGTGTTAAAGCTGCATTCTCTCTCCTGACCACCAGGGGGCTACTCCTCTGGTTGTATAGAAGTCTATGCTTCATGTGTTAAAGCTGCATTCTCTCTCCTGACCACCAGGGGGCGACTCCTCTGGTTGTATAGAAGTCTGTGCTTCGTGTGTTAAAGCTGAGAGGAAACCACAGCTGTGGACGGGACTCGGTCGGCGAGCGCTTCGCTTCGCTCACCGTTTCTGAAACAAACCGCGCCATCAAAGAGTGGAAACAGAAGGTTATCGGTGGATGGTGGAAATATGTTTCCTTAAAGGGGAAATCCTCAATTTCTTTACGGTAAATTCAAGCAATATAAATTCCCATGTCGTGCACCGTATCCTCCTGAATGGCTGACGCAGCAGCAGAACCTTCTCTCAGTCTAAAACTGAAACCTTCTCCTCGGATGAACCCGCCCTCCTCCCGGGGCCTTAAAAGCAGGAATAGTCACATTGTTTCATGAACAGGAAGCAAAAGCACAAAATGTGTCCGTCACATTTCGTGAAGTCCCAGCCAAGCAGCACACACGCACACGCACACACACACACACACACACGCACACTGGTTATCGTACAAGTAGCTAGAAAGAAGGGGGGACATTGTAAACACCTGGCCGGTTCGTGGCTTCAGGTGTGTCACACACCCAGAAGACGGGTTTCATATCTGCTGTTCATATTTCATCTCCAAAAACACCAAAACCTTCGAGTCTCCTCACTTTGCCGTCTTGCCTCACGCGGAGGTCTCCCTGTGGGATGGAGTGGAGTACTGGTCTGGAGCTGAAGGACCAGTTGAGAGACCCGATGTCGTCATGACAACAGCATGGCGACCGACTAAGAGCCTCCGTCGAGACCCGTGACCCAGAAAACCTCCTTTTTTACAACTATTAACATTTAATATTTAATACACGAGCAAATTGATCAATTGACCTTTCTGTAAAGTCATAGCTACGTTACCATGGCGCCCACATCGTCACTAAATTGCACTCCCCGTGCATAATGCATTTGGTAATTACACCCCGAATGATCCCATATACTCCGTACGAGACATTTATCTCTTAAAGGGACAGTGCGACGCTGTGAACTTAACTTTAAATTAAGTTTAACTTCGAGTTATTTATTAATCTGTCGGCCACAAAAATCTCAGGTTACGATGCTTATAAAGGAAAATCATGCAAGAGAAACATTTTTAAATATCTTGATGTTAAAATATAGGTAATAAAACATAACAATAAAGTGCAAATATAAAGAAAACAATGTATATTTGATTGTGAGAATAGAAACAGCAGCAGCACGACGACACTTTCTTTAATTAAAACATGAAACGTGAAGTAATTAAAACTCATTAATTAAACCTGTCTGGAACAGCAAAGGGGGCGGGACTTAACCTCTCGATTATGAGATTATGAAATGCAACATTTGAACGTCACATTTTTGGCCCCAAAATATACAGAAATGAAAAGAAGTGTAAAACAGTATAAATATATATATTTTTAAAGGGACAATATTAAGAGCTTGAACCCGAGCAGGTGAGAGGCTCCACACCGACCTCCTCGTACCATAAAAGTATTTTTGGGACAATTGAGGCCTAATTGCACCTATTTCGGCACGTAAGTGCAGAACGGGAATAGACCTTTTTTTTGTCTTTTTTCCACCGCCTGCTGTGAAATATAATAAAACCTTTCATGACGAATCCTCTTGGAGAATCCCTGCTGGGTCACACGGGCCCACGTGAGGACAGGTCCAGGTAGCTCGCGCTAAAGAGCTCACAACAACAGGCCGCGGGTGATTAATGCCGACGGGCCGCGGCTTTTTATGGACGCTAATGGCGCCGTGCGTGTGCGTGCACGTGTGTGTGTACGTGTGTGTGTGTGTGTGTGTGTGTGTGTGTGTGTGTGTCGCCTGCTGTCGCTGCAACCCGAGTCCTCGGTCGCAGACTCGGCGTTTCGCTGCTCTCGCCGCTCCATAGCAACCGGGGGGGGGGGGGGGGGTGCTGAGATCATTTACCGACGGTTAGATGTTAACCAAATTATCTCTGCTCTGCTGTGCTCCTGTGTTTGTTGTTGTTGTTGTTGTGTGCCATCAACAAGGTTTTGTTTCTAGTAGAAGTTACATCATAACTGGTTTAAAGGAGCTTTACGCAGGTGAGAACTGGGCCTTGATGGTTCCTTGAGGAAAAGGTCTCAGGACTGCAGCCTGGTCCCCCGTGCAGGTCTTCTCCGAGCGTGAGGGACTAGGGGATCCTTTGAAGGCCTCGGGGGGGCCAGAAGAGTGTCCCGGGGGTGTGAGCGGGATAGTAAACACCAGGGTTGAAACATATTCACAATGTATTTGCGGAGAGAGAGAGAGAGGGGGGGGGGGGGGGGGTTCTGGAGATCAAGAATGTGGTAACAAGGCTGAGAGGTCCCCTGGCTCCTCCTCGGTGCCCCCCCCCCCCTCCCCGGTGGCTGTTAGGTCCTCCTCTGTTTAAGGCCTTTAACCTCCGGATCAAGACAGTTTACAGTGTTTATATCTCTCAGGCTTTTATTGTGAAAGGTAAGAAGGGGAGGAGTGGATCCACCCAACGGACTATCAGGATAGGCCCGTTTAAAATATGGATCTCAAGACGATCAATACACGTAAAGGTGATGCAATTAGAGGAGGAAGGATTAGGATCTCATAAGGTATTAGGAGACAACTGAGATGCATCCTCAGATAAAGGAGGAGAGGAAGGGAGGATCCTCTCATTGGATCATCAAAGGAGCTGTTTGTCTCCTCACGAGTGTCTTTCATATCGCATCCTCACGCCTAGATGTGTTAGTGAGGATGTATCCTTAGACTCACTGAGGTCGCATCCTCACTCCTAGATGTGTTAGTGAGGATGTATCCTTAGACTCACTGAGGTCGCATCCTCACTCCTAGATGTGTTAGTGAGGATGTATCCTTAGACTCACTGAGGTTGCATCCTCACTTCTAAGTGTGTTAGTGAGGATGTATCCTTAGACTCACTGAGGTTGCATCCTCACTCCTAGATGTGTTAGTGAGGATGTATCCTTAGACTCACTGAGGTTGCATCCTCACTTCTAAGTGTGTTAGTGAGGATGTATCCTTAGACTCACTGAGGTTGCATCCTCACTCCTAGATGTGTTAGTGAGGATGTATCCTTAGACTCACTGAGGTCGCATCCTCACTCCTAGATGTGTTAGTGAGGATGTATCCTTGGACTCACTGAGGTCGCATCCTCACTCCTAGATGTGTTAGTGAGGATGTATCCTTGGACTCACTGAGGTCGCATCCTCACTCCTAGATGTGTTAGTGAGGATGTATCCTTAGACTCACTGAGGTCGCATCCTCACTCCTAGATGTCATGGCATTCCATCCAGTAGATGTTGAGATAATCAATTAACAACCTAAAGCCTCAACCTCATGGGGGCGCTAGAGGGGCCTCAACCTCATGGGGGCGCTAGAGGGGCTAGAGGGTCCTCAACCTCATGGGGGCGCTAGAGGGTCCTCAACCTCATGGGGGCGCTAGAGGGTCCTCAACCTCATGGGGGCGCTAGAGGGGCCTCAACCTCATGGGGGCGCTAGAGGGGCCTCAACCTCATGGGGGCACTAGAGGGGTGACCACCTCATGGGGGCGACCAGGGGCCCACCAGAGCCGTCTGGATTCATCCTCTGGGAACCGTCATAGTTCAGGGCGACTGTGGGTCAGTGGTTAGCAGGTCCGTCTTTCATTCAGGGGGTTGTCGGTTCAATCCCCGCCCTAGTTGATGTGTCCTTGAGCAAGACACTTAACCCTGCATTGTTCCCTGTAGCTGTTCTACAGTGTATGAATGTAACATGATTGTAAGTTGCTTTGGATAAAAGCGTCAGCTAAACAACATGTAATGTTCATATATTTTATAACAATGTAAATAGAGGACTTCTTTTCAGTCTTGCCCAAGGTACCGACAATGAGCCTTTTAAAAGACACCCCCCCCCCCCGGTTCATCAACGGAGAACCGACCAATCGGAAGAGAACCGGGACCGTCGCCCTGCAGCCGGGAAGCCGACCGCGAAGCCTTCGCCGTTGTGAAGCCAAACATTGACACAGCGTCTGTTTTAGTACGTTTATGGAAATTAACCAGCAGCTCCCCGGTGGTGTTTTTCCACTGGGAGGACTGGGAACCACACTCCACCACCACAGGGGGCTCGGCTAAAGCCGTGGACCTTTACACCTTTGAGCACACTGAGTAGTGGCACACGTGAACAAACACGTACCCAACGCTTCACAGGTGAAAATATGAATACGTAACCACATATTTCATAATAATTGTATAAAAACAAATCACCCAAATATTTCCATTGATGAACTTTAATGTGCATTCGTTTTTATGACCTTCGGGTCTTTCTTTGATTCACCAAATACTCGAGTCTCCTAACTTTGCCTAATTCTAATTAATTAATTGAGTTTTGCCTCATATGACACATCTGTTTACACCGCTGCTGGTTTGTACTGGGAGCTTCGGAGGGCTCCCTGTGGGATGGAGTGGAGTACTGGTCTGGAGCTGAAGGACCAGTTAAGAGGCTAAATGTCGTCATGACAACAGCAGGGCTGTCGAGACCCGTGACCCAGGAACCAATAAATTAATATACTGGTCACAGCTGAAGCCGGATCTGGGTCTAGTCCACGGTGGACTGGTCTCTGCCGGTAATGGGTCTAGTCCACGGTGGACTGGTCTCTGCCGGTAATGGGTCTAGTCCACGGTGGACTGGTCTCTGCCGGTAATGGGTCTAGTCCACGGTGGACTGGTCTCTGCTGGTAATGGGTCTAGTCCACGGTGGACTGGTCTCTGCCGGTAATGAGTCTAGTCCACGGTGGACTGGTCTCTGCCGGTAATGAGTCTAGTCCACGGTGGACTGGTCTCTGCCGGTAATGGGTCTAGTCCACGGTGGACTGGTCTCTGCCGGTAATGGGTCTAGTCCACGGTGGACTGGTCTCTGCCGGTAATGAGTCCAGTCCACGGTGGACTGGTCTCTGCCGGTAATGAGTCTAGTCCACGGTGGACTGGTCTCTGCCGGTAATGGGTCTAGTCCACGGTGGACTGGTCTCTGCCGGTAATGGGTCTAGTCCACGGTGGACTGGTCTCTGCCGGTAAACTTTAGAGATCATCTTTAGAGATCATCTTTAGAGATCATCTTTAGAGATCATCTTTTCCAAAACAGAACTCGAGCCAAAACAGAAACCGATGTTGTCTCACTGGGAGACGACCGATCACTTCCTCGTTCCTCGTTCCTCGTTGCGCGACACATTTCGTGTTCCTTCGTGCGACTACGAGACGTTCTGCTGAGCCCTGAAACGCCTTCGTGCGGCGCCATTTAGTTTGGCTATTAATATATTTATGTTCACCACGAAACGAGACTAAAGGAATAAACCCGTATGAACAATGGAGTAGTAAAACCAGTAGAGTTGTTCCACCGGTTGTAAATAAATCCCTGTTGCTACCGTAAGTGTCTGCTCGGTCTCGTAGTAACGGAGGTGATTATGGGATGGGGGATGGGTGGGGTGGGGTGGGGGTGGGGGGGGGGGGGGGGGGGGGGTGCACACGTTATTTCCAGAGGCTCTTCGCGGAGTCTCCGGTTGCAGAGCAGTTGTCCTCCCTCAGCTCTGGAATGTCATGGACGACACTGGAGTCTAAAAACGGACGTTATTGTCCCCCGTCTGTCACACCGTTTTTCCCCTCACACACACACACACACACACACACACACACACACACACACAGCTGTTTCTCGGGAGGAACCGGACAGCTGGCTGTGGGGAACGCGTGCACGCCGCCGAGGTCACGGTGGGTGCGGAGGAGCGGTGGAACCCCCCCCCCGATGAGGAGCAGTCGGTGCTTCACATGTTTCCGTCGTCTATTAAAAGTGAAACAAAAAGATTTACGGTCGTTACGGTTCTGGTTCTCCGGTTCTCTGAATGTGGGCGAGAACGTTTCTATTTATTGTGTTAACCGCCGTCGGTTAAAACAATAAATCATCCTTCATCGGTAAATCACTTTTAAATGTGTTGTATATGTTGGAATTTATGAAGAAGAATATTTTTTATTTCAATGAATGAAGACTTTTTTTTACATTCCTTTCAAACAGCAGCTGAGATAGAAAAAAAATCCACAATGTCCATTTAAATTTCTTTACATTTTTTTTTTATCTTTAGCGTCATATCAGGTGACAAGAATGTGAACATCTTTAATAAAGTATTCCAGAGACAGCTGTTCGTCCTCCATCTGCTGAAGAAGATCCAACAGACACTCAATGGGCCTCAAATGCAAGCCGGTTCATATATACAGTATATATAAGTAAATAAATATGAGGTTTTATTTAAACTTTACTTTAATTAAAACAATTAGCTTCAATTATGTCTAGAATTAGTTCATCTCTAATATCTGTTTGATATTAATGTGAACACATCTCCTTCAAACTAATGGATTTATTTAATTTTCTCACGAAAACTACATTTTACTAGATTACACTGAACACACCATGATAACGTTGTAATTTACCTTCAACCAATACTCTTACAGTTTATAACCACAGGTGTGTTTATAACCACAGTTGTGTTTATAACCACAGGTATGTTTATAACCACAGGTGTGTATTTAACCACATGTGTGTTTAAGCACAGGTGTGTTTATAACCACAGGTGTGTATTTAACCACAGGTGTGTTTATAACCACAGGTGTGTTTATAACCACAGGTGTGTATTTAACCACATATGTGTTTAACCACTGGTGTGTTTATAACCACAGGTATGTTTATAACCACAGGTGTGTATTTAACCACATATGTGTTTAACCACAGGTGTGTTTATAACCACAGGTGTGTTTAACCACTGGTGTGTTTATAACCACAGGCATGTTTATAACCACAGGTGTGTATTTAACCACAGGTGTGTATTTAACCACATATGTGTTTAACCACTGGTGTGTTTATAACCACAGGCATGTTTATAACCACAGGTGTGTATTTAACCACAGGTGTGTTTATAACCACAGGTATGTTTATAACCACAGGTGTGTATTTAACCACAGGTGTGTTTATAACCACAGGTGTGTATTTAACCACAGGTGTGTATTTAACCACAGGTGTGTTTATAACCACAGGTGTGTTTATAACCACAGGTGTGTATTTAACCACATATGTGTTTAACCACTGGTGTGTTTATAACCACAGGCATGTTTATAACCACAGGAGTGTATTTAACCACAGGTGTGTTTATAACCACAGGTATGTTTATAACCACAGGTGTGTATTTAACCACAGGTGTGTTTATAACCACAGGTGTGTATTTAACCACAGGTGTGTATTTAACCACAGGTGTGTTTATAACCACAGGTGTGTTTATAACCACAGGTGTGTATTTAACCACAGGTGTGTTTATAACCACAGGTGTGTTTATAACCACAGGTATGTTTATAACCACAGGTGTGTTTATAACCAGATGTGTGTATTTAACCACAGGTGTGTTTATAACCACAGGTGTGTATTTAACCACATATGTGTTTAACCACTGGTGTGTTTATAACCACAGGTATGTTTATAACCACAGGTGTGTATTTAACCACAGGTGTGTTTATAACCACAGGTGTGTTTATAACCACAGGTGTGTATTCAACCACAGGTGTGTATTTAACCACAGGTGTGTTTATAACCAGAGGTGTGTATTTAACCGCAGGTGTGTTTATAACCACAGGTGTGTATTTAACCGCAGGTGTGTTTATAACCACAGGTGTGTATTTAACCGCAGGTGTGTTTATAACCACAGGTGTGTATTTAACCGCAGGTGTGTATTTAACCACAGGTGTGTATTTAACCACAGGTGTGTATTTAACCGCAGGTGTGTTTTTAACCACAGGTGTGTTTATAACCAGAGGTGTGTATTTACTTGATCCAGGTATCTTAACAACTCCACTGCCACGGAGGAAAAAAAGCCTAAACTCCCAACAGAGTAGCTGAACTCTCGTCACCGGCCTCTGCGTCCGCTCCGCCACCCGTCCCGTCCTGTTTGGTCGCTCTCACCTTCTGTGGGCCTTGAATCGTTTCCATGGTGAACAGCTGTGATCTAAATATACAGAGCGACTTCCTAACTTCATGAAAAGAAGATTTCCTGCGGTAGCAACACAAAGTAAAAACAACGGCATCGAGCAGGCGGTGGAGGTCAAAGAGGTCAGAGAGGTCAAACGGGTCGACGGGGACGGGAGGTTTCGTTTTCTCTGGTTTTGATTATTGTTGATGAGCTCACGGCCTGGTGACTTCCTGTCTTTCCTTGCACTAATTTGTCGGTTTATCTAACACGTAGCGCGGTCGCCAAGAGGTGACGCCCTGGAGATAGGATGCCCTTGAGAGGTATTGCCCTGGAGATAGGATGCCCTTGAGAGGTATTGCCCTGGAGATAAGATGCCCTTGAGAGGTATTGCCTTGAAGATAGAATGCCCTTGAGAGGTATTGCCCTGGAGATAGGATGCCCTTGAGAGGGGATACCTTGAAGATAGGATGCCCTAGAGAGGTATTGCCCTGGAGATAGGATGCCCTTGAGAGGGGATGCCCTTGAGAGGTGACGCCCTCGAGAGGGGATGCCCTTGAGAGGGGATGCCCTGGAGAGGTATTGCCCTGGAGAGGGGATGCCCTGGAGAGGTGACGCCCTGGAGAGGTGACGCCCTGGAGAGGTGACGCCTTGGAGAGGTGACGCCCTTGAGAGGGGACGTCCTTGAGATGGGACGCCCTTGAGAGGTGACGCCCTTGAGAGGGGATGCCCTTGAGAGGGGATGCCCTGGAGAGGTGACGCCCTTGAGAGGGGATGCCCTGGAGATAGGATGCCCTTGAGAGGTATTGCCCTGGAGATAAGATGCCCTTGAGAGGTATTGCCTTGAAGATAGGATGCCCTTGAGAGGTATTGCCCTGGAGATAGGATGCCCTTGAGAGGGGATGCCTTGAAGATAGGATGCCCTTGAGAGGTATTGCCCTGGAGATAGGATGCCCTTGAGAGGGGATGCCCTTGAGAGGTGACGCCCTCGAGAGGGGATGCCCTTGAGAGGGGATGCCCTGGAGAGGTATTGCCCTGGAGAGGGGATGCCCTGGAGAGGTGACGCCCTGGAGAGGTGACGCCCTGGAGAGGTGACGCCTTGGAGAGGTGACGCCCTTGAGAGGGGACGTCCTTGAGATGGGACGCCCTTGAGAGGTGACGCCCTTGAGAGGGGATGCCCTTGAGAGGGGATGCCCTGGAGAGGTGACGCCCTTGAGAGGGGATGCCCTTGAGAGGGGATGCCCTGGAGAGGTGACGCCCTTGAGAGGGGATGCCCTTGAGAGGGGATGCCCTTGAGAGGGGATGCCCTTGAGAGGGGACGCCCTTGAAAGGGGATGCCCTTGAGAGGGGATGCCCTGGAGAGGTGACGCCCTGTAGAGGTGACGCCCTGGAGAGGTATTGCCCTGGAGAGGTATTGCCCTGGAGAGGGGATGCCCTGGAGAGGTATTGCCCTTGAGAGGGGATGCCCTCGAGAGGTATTGCCCTTGAGAGGGGATGCCCATGAGAGGTATTGCCCTTGAAAGGTGTCGCCCTTGAGAGGTATTGCCCTTGAGAGGTGACACCCTGGAGAGGTGTCGCCCTTGAGAGGGGATGCCCTTGAGGGGTATTGCCCTTGAGAGGGGATGCCCTTGAGAGGTATTGCCCTTGAAAGGTGTCGCCCTTGAGAGGTATGGCCCTTGAAAGGTGACGCCCTTGAAAGGTGTCGCCCTTGAGAGGTGTCGCCCTTGAGAGGTGACGCCCTGGAGAGGTATTGCCCTGGAGAGGTGACGCCCTTGAGAGGTGTCTTGAGAGGCCTGTGACGTTCTCCTCCGGCAGCCAGGAACAATGGGTGGAACCAGCTGCTTGTGGGAAAGTCCTCAGTGGAGGAGCTGTTCACAGGCGGTGTGTGTGTATGTGTGTGTGTGTCTGTGTGTGTGTGTATGTGTGTATGTGTGGGTGTGTGTGTGTTAAGAGGGTCAGCCTTCATCACAAGGTTTCCTCATGACGATCAGAGTACAATGAAGTTTATCTCCAGCGTCCGTCTGATAGATTGGAGAGAAATATGCGATTAGCAGATTTTTTACAAAAAACAATTAGTTCTAAGAAGTAATAATGATATGAAAGTATGCACATTGATGTACTTTTTAGTATGTAAGTATTGGGACATATGCACTAAAAATAAATGTACCTTAATGCTGTTAAAGTACATTTATTATACTTATAGTGACTTTATTTTTAGCCTAAAATATTGTGTGCACGATTTAAAAAAAGATTTACAGAATCTATAAATGTGTAATAAAAGCTTGGAAGCTGCTCGTCACAGAGAAGTTTCAGTAAACGCTTCAGAAACTCCCAAAAAGTCGCTTCAGAGAAGCTGAAGATTCTCTGCAGCTTCCAGGAAGCCGGACGCAAGTTTTTAACCCGTTGACTCCCATCACTCACAGCTGACCCCTGTGTGTGTGTGTGTGTGTGTGTGTGTGTGTGTGTGTGCAGCTTACGTTACTTGTCACGTGTCTCCCCCGGCCTCGCCCATGAAAAAAGGACTCAGATGGGAAACAGGGAAATATTTTCCACGTCTGTAATAACGTGCACACTCATGGGGAATCAGAAGGGATCATGTTTTTTTTTTTTTTTTGCACCTCTCACTCATTGGTGATTATTTAGGGTGGGTGAAGGATTATGACCGTGGGCTTAAGTTCTGCGCTGCATTCAGGCTCTAAACAAAGAACTCTGAGTCACCGGGAAGGTTTCAGTGTGGGAGACGAGGAGTTAATGAAGCCGACCGACATCAGATCCTTTATTTGTGCATTTAATAGGTTTTACTTTAAAATGGCCGGATGCACCGTTTCTGAAAAGTGAAGTCTATGCTTCATGTGTTAAAGCTGCATTCTCTCTCCTGACCACCAGGGGGCGACTCCTCTGGTTGTATAGAAGTCTACGCTTCATGTGTTAAAGCTGCATTCTCTCTCCTGACCACCAGGGGGCGACTCCTCTGGTTGTATAGAAGTCTACGCTTCATGTGTTAAAGCTGCATTCTCTCTCCTGACCACCAGGGGGCGACTCCTCTGGTTGTATAGAAGTCTAAGCTTCACGTGTTAAAGCTGCATTCTCTCTACTTACCACCAGGGGGCGACTCCTCTGGTTGTATAGAAGTCTATGCTTCATGTGTTAAAGCTGCATTCTCTCTCCTGACCACCAGGGGGCGACTCCTCTGGTTGTATAGAAGTCTATGCTTCATGTGTTAAAGCTGCATTCTCTCTCCTGACCACCAGGCGGCGACTCCTCTGGTTGTATAGAAGTCTACGTTTCATGTGTTAAAGCTGCATTCTCTCTCCTGATCCCCAGGGGGGCGACTTCTCTGGTTGTATAGAAGTCTATGCTTCACGTGTTAAAGCTGCATTCTCTCTACTTAACACCAGGGGGCGACTCTCGACGGCCAAAATGCAAAACCCGAAGCATTAAAATGGCAATCTATAAACCAATGGGTCCTGAGTCCGCCATGTTTGCCGAAGTTGATGAAGTTTTATGATTCTAGTTTGTGGGTTGAATCCATATGAATGAACTAACAGCTACATGTAAAATACATGTAAATGTATTTATAGTGAAATAGTCCAAAACCCTAACATCTTAAAATGTACAACCATTTAAATCTCCAAATCTTCACATTCAAATGAATCGGTTAACTTTCATAACTTTTGACACATTTCCTCTAATAATAAAGATGGTTTCTGAGCAGATCTTCACTTGATGTAAATGTGACCCCCCCCCCCCCCCCCCCCTCCCCCCTTCACACTTCTATTTTCTCTTTAACAAGAGGAAACAAACTGATAGTTGATCCCTCGTCTCTTTATATCCGTTCAGGAACTCCCCTCTGAGGTTCATGTTCTACTCTGAGCAGCAGACAGTTGTTGGTCTTGAATTACACAAAGAAAAAGGAGAGGAACATCCCCCCACCCCCTGCTCTTCATCCCCTGCTCTTCATCCTCTGCTCTTCACCCCCTGCTCTTCATCCCCTGCTCTTCATCCCCATCTCTTCATCCTCTGCTCTTCATCCTCTGCTCTTCATCCTCTGCTCTTCATCCCCTGCTCTTCATCCTCTGCTCTTCATCCCCTGCTCTTCATCCCCTGCTCTTCATCCTCTGCTCTTCATCCCCTGCTCTTCATCCTCTGCTCTTCATCCCCTGCTCTTCATCCTCTGCTCTTCACCCCCTGCTCTTCACCCCCTGCTCTTCATCCCCTGCTCTTCATCCTCTGCTCTTCATCCTCTGCTCTTCATCCTCCTGCTCTTCATCCTCCTGCTCTTCATCCTTTGCTCTTCAAATCACAATAAAAAAGTTGGTATTGAAGATTGAGCTCTCCTCAGCAGCCTCGGAAAAGAGTCGCCAGAAACAAGTCCTCAGAAACAAGTCCGCCAGAAACAAGTCGGCGGGAACAAGTCGCTCGAAACAAGTCGCTCGAAACAAGTCGCTCGAAACAAGTCCTCAGAAACAAGTCCTCAGAAACAAGTCGCCAGAAACGAGTCGCTCGAAACAAGTCGCTCGAAACAAGTCGCTCGAAACAAGTCCTCAGAAACAAGTCGCCAGAAACGAGTCGCCAGAAACAAGTCGCCAGAAACAAGTCGCCAGAAACGAGTCGCCAGAAACAAGTCGCCAGAAACAAGTAGCCTGAAACGAGTCGCTTGAAACAAGTCGCCAGAAATAAGTCGCCAGAAACGAGTCGCCTGAAACAAGTCCGCCAGAAACAAGTCGGCGGGAACAAGTCGCTCGAAACAAGTCGCTCGAAACAAGTCGCTCGAAACAAGTCCTCAGAAACAAGTCCTCAGAAACAAGTCGCCAGAAACGAGTCGCCAGAAACGAGTCGCCAGAAACAAGTCGCCAGAAACGAGTCGCTCGAAACAAGTCGCTCGAAACAAGTCGCTCGAAACAAGTCCTCAGAAACAAGTCGCCAGAAACGAGTCGCCAGAAACAAGTCGCCAGAAACAAGTCGCCAGAAACGAGTCGCCAGAAACGAGTCGCCAGAAACGAGTCGCCAGAAACAAGTCGCCAGAAACAAGTCGCCTGAAACGAGTCGCTTGAAACAAGTCGCCAGAAATGAGTCGCCAGAAACGAGTCGCCTGAAACAAGTCCGCCAGAAACAAGTCGGCGGGAACAAGTCGCTCGAAACAAGTCGGCGGGAACAAGTCGCTCGAAACAAGTCGCTCGAAACAAGTCGCTCGAAACAAGTCGCTCGAAACAAGTCCTCAGAAATAAGTCGCCAGAAACGAGTCGCCAGAAACGAGTCGCCAGAAACAAGTCGCCAGAAACGAGTCGCCAGAAACAAGTCGCCAGAAACAAGTCGCCTGAAACGAGTCGCTTGAAACAAGTCGCCAGAAATAAGTCGCCAGAAACGAGTCGCCAGAAACGAGTCGCCTGAAACAAGTCGTCAGAAACAAGTCCGCCAGAAACAAGTAGCCAGAAACGAGTGCGCCGGAAACAAGTCCGCCGGAAACAAGTCCGCCGGAAACGAGTCCGCCGGAAACGAGTCGCCAGAAACGAGTCGCCAGAAACGAGTCGCCAGAAACGAGTCACCTGAAACAAGTCTGCCAGAAACAAGTCCGACGGAAACAAGTCCGCCAGAAACAAGTCCGACAGAAACAAGTCCGCCAGAAACGAGTCGCCAGAAACGAGTCGCCTGAAACAAGTCCGCCAGAAACGAGTCGCCAGAAACGAGTCGCCAGAAACAAGTCGCCAGAAACAAGTCGCCTGAAACGAGTCGCTTGAAACAAGTCGCCAGAAATAAGTCGCCAGAAACGAGTCGCCAGAAACGAGTCGCCTGAAACAAGTCGTCAGAAACAAGTCCGCCAGAAACAAGTAGCCAGAAACGAGTGCGCCGGAAACAAGTCCGCCGGAAACAAGTCCGCCGGAAACGAGTCCGCCGGAAACGAGTCGCCAGAAACGAGTCGCCAGAAACGAGTCGCCAGAAACGAGTCACCTGAAACAAGTCTGCCAGAAACAAGTCCGACGGAAACAAGTCCGCCAGAAACAAGTCCGACAGAAACAAGTCCGCCAGAAACGAGTCGCCAGAAACGAGTCGCCTGAAACAAGTCCGCCAGAAACGAGTCGCCAGAAACGAGTCGCCAGAAACGAGTCGCCTGAAACATGTACGCCAGAAACAAGTCCGCCATAAACGAGTCGCCTGAAACAAGTCCGCCAGAAACAAGTCCGCCATAAACGAGTCGCCATAAACGAGTCCGCCAGAAACAAGTCCGCCGGAAACAAGTCGCCAGAAACATGTCCGCCTGAAACGAGTCCTCAGAAACGAGTCGCCAGAAATGAGTCGCCAGAAACGAGTCGCCAGAAACGAGTCGCCAGGAACGAGTCGCCTGAAACAAGTCGTCAGAAACAAGTACGCCAGAAACGAGTCCGCCGGAAACAAGTCCGTCCAGAAACGAGTCGCCAGAAACGAGTCCTCAGAAACGAGTCGCCAGAAACGAGTCGCCAGGAACGAGTCGCCTGAAACAAGTCGTCAGAAACAAGTACGCCAGAAACGAGTCCGCCGGAAACAAGTCCGTCCAGAAACGAGTCGCCAGAAACGAGTCCTCAGAAACGAGTCGCCAGAAACCAGTTGCCAGAAACAAGTCCGCTAGAAACAAGTCCGCCAGAAACAAGTCCGCCGGAAACAAGTCCGCCGGAAACAAGTCCGCCAGAAACGAGTCGCCAGAAACGAGTCACCTGAAACAAATACGCCAGAAACAAGTACGCCAGAAACAAGTCCGCCAGAAACAAATCCGCCAGAATCAAGTCCGCCATAAATGAGTCGCCAGAAACGAGTCGCCAGAAACAATTCCGCCGGAAACAAGTCCGCCAGAAACAAGTCCGCCGGAAACAAGTCCGCCGGAAACAAGTCGCCAGAAACATGTCCGCCTGAAACGAGTCCTCAGAAACAAGTCCTCAGAAACGAGTCGCTAGAAACAAGTCGCCAGAAACATGTCCGCCTGAAACGAGTCCTCAGAAACAAGTCTGCTAGAAACGAGTCCGCCGGAAACAAGTCCGCCGGAAACAAGTCCGCCAGAAACGAGTCTCCAGAAACGAGTTGCCAGAAACGAGTCCTCAGAAACGAGTCTCCAGAAACGAGTTGCCAGAAACGAGTCACCTGAAACAAGTCCTCAGAAACGAGTCGCTAGAAACAAGTCGCTAGAAACAAGTCGCTAGAAACAAGTCCTCAGAAACGAGTCCTCAGAAACGAGTGGATGCCTTTTCAAGTTGCTAAAAGTAGCGTTGAGCCCCGTTTCATCCACGATATCGTTCATTATTATTAATTTGTTTCAAACTGGGAAGGTGAAAACAGCTGCTCTTTCCCCACCGCCATGCTTCCATATGCAGAAGCAGCTATATGCAGATACCCGTGTCGTGGAGGTGTGCATGTGGCGGTGTGCACGTGGCGGTGTGCACGTGGCGGTGCGCACGTGGCGGCTCTTTAAGTCGGTCACTCTAGACGCTGTTTACATTTGGAGGAGATTTATTGAGGCTCTTCCCGCGGCCTCCACCGGGTCGCTCGCCGTGACCTCCGCGCGGCCTCGTTGTTACCGGGGAGAGTTTCCTCGTTTTGAAACAGGGGGCGCGGCGGCATCGTGATGAACGGATAACCCCTGAACGCCTCACTGAGCGAACGCTTGTGGACACAGTGTCGGGTTGGTGACATGACGTGAAGGCTGTGAAGAACAGGTCCCTCACACACACGCACACACACACACACACACTGAGTTCAGGCCCCTCACACACACACACACACACACACACACACACACACACACACGCACTGAGTTCAGGCCCCTCACATGCACACACACACACACACACACGCTGAGAACAGGTCCCTCACATGCACACACACACACACACACACTGAGAACAGGTCCCTCACATGCACACACACACACACACACACTGAGTTCAGGCCCCTCACATGCACACACACATACACACACACACACACACGCACTGAGTTCAGGCCCCTCACATGCACACACACACACACACACGCTGAGAACAGGTCCCTCACATGCACACAACACACACACACACTGAGAACAGGTCCCTCACATGCACACACACGCACACACACACTGAGTTCAGGCCCCTCACATGCACACACACATACACACACACACACACACACACTGAGTCCAGGTCCCTCACATGCATACACACACACACACACACACACACACACACACACGCTGAGAACAGGTCCCTCACATGCACACACACACACACACACACTGAGAACAGGTCCCTCACATGCACACACACACACACACACACTGAGTTCAGGCCCCTCACATGCACACACACATACACACACACACACACACACACTGAGTTCAGGCCCCTCACATGCACACACACATACACACACTGAGTCCAGGTCCCTCACATGCACACACACATACACACACACACACACACACTGAGTTCAGGCCCCTCACATGCACACACACATACACACACACACACACACACACACACTGAGTCCAGGTCCCTCACATGCACACACACGTACACACACACACACACACACTGAGTTCAGGCCCCTCACATGCACACACACATTCACACACACACACACACTGAGTTCAGGCCCCTCACATGCACACACACATACACACACACACACACACACACACACACACTGAGTCCAGGTCCCTCACATGCACACACACACACACACACACACACACACACACACTGAGTTCAGGC
Organism: Cyclopterus lumpus; assembly: GCF_009769545.1. NCBI lineage: Eukaryota > Metazoa > Chordata > Actinopteri > Perciformes > Cyclopteridae > Cyclopterus > Cyclopterus lumpus. Next base: position 17,075,800 of record NC_046984.1, on the reverse strand, counting down.
CCCTCACATGCACACACACATACACACACACACACACACACACACACACACACTGAGTCCAGGTCCCTCACATGCACACACACATACACACACACACACACACTGAGTTCAGGCCCCTCACATGCACACACACATACACACACACACACACACACACACACACTGAGTCCAGGTCCCTCACATGCACACACACACACACACACACACACACACACACACACACACACTGAGTCCAGGTCCCTCACATGCACACACACATACACACACACACACACACTGAGTTCAGGCCCCTCACATGCACACACACACACACACACACACACACTGAGTCCAGGTCCCTCACATGCACACACACACACACACACACACACACACACACACTGAGTTCAGGCCCCTCACATGCACACACACACACACACACACACACACACACACACTGAGTTCAGGCCCCTCACATGCACACACACATACACACACACGCACACACACTGAGTCCAGGTCCCTCACATGCACACACACATACACACACACACACACTGAGTTCAGGCCCCTCACATGCACACACACACACACACACACACACACACACTGAGTCCAGGTCCCTCACAAGCACACACACATACACACACACACACACACACACACACACTGAGTCCAGGTCCCTCACACACACACACACACACACACACACGTACACGCACACACACACACACACACACACACACACACACACACACACACACACACACACACACACACACACTGAGTCGGTGCAGGTCTCCTGGTGAAGTCCTGTAACCTCCTCCATGTAACTTGTTCATGACTTTCTTGACGTGCGTCTCTAGAAACACGGAAACGACGGCTGCTTTCTGGCAAAAACACGACAAATAAATGCCAGACGCCAAATTAATTAACGTCTCATCCGCGGAGAGGAGCACAAAGGGAAGAAACATCAGAGCGCTTATTATCACGATTTCGCCGAGCCTCGTCAGCTCACTGTCGAGCCGGCTCAGGTACGGAGGAGGCGAGGAGGCGAGGAGGCGAGGAGGCGAAGGAGGCGAAGGAGGCGAAGGAGGCGAAGGAGGCGAGGAGCCAGGAAACCGGCTTTGTCACATGGTGCTGCCACAGCTTTTACATAATAACCTCATAACGTGCAGCAATCTGATGTTCTCTTGAGTTCAGCACGTCAGGAGGAGGGCCCCATCGTGTGTGTGTGTGTGTGTGTGTGTGTGTGTGTGTGTGTGTGTGTGTGTGTGTGTGTGTGCGTGCAGGAATGCGCCTGCTAAAATGAAAAACATGAATTTTCCATTGCGGACTTGCAGGGCCTCTATAGGAGCCCGCTGTATAGATAGAGAGGCGGCCTTCAGGGAGGGCGCCGTATAGTTTCCACCTGAGTGTTCTTTCAGGTTCTCATGTCGGGAGCGTTCTCTCGGTCCCCCCCCCCCCCCTCCCTCGGGGGTTGTTTTCAGGAGATCGGGAGCAGGAAGCATTTGCTGTGCACAGGATGCCCCCCTGAATGCACCGCTCCCACTCGGCCAATAACTTTTAACACTTCTTCTTCCCGTCCACTTCCTGTCTCCCGGGAGCTCACTTCCTGTGAGGTCGGCCGTGCGCGGTCAAGACGTGTCGAGTAAAAGCCACGC